>NW_010398338.1:6543-9177 GCF_000710305.1 Buceros rhinoceros silvestris | reverse complement strand
GGTTCAGCACCCCTTTTCTGCAAACTGAGGGCTGTTTTGAGGCACTGAAGGTGTAACCGGTTTGTTTGCTCCTGTTTTAACCACCGTTTCTAACCCAGGTAGCCCAGTGAAGGTCTCAGTGTGGGCTCAGCTGTGTAAGCACCCACAGTCAGAGCGTCAGGGGTTTTAATGGGCTTCCCTGTTTGTTTCTGGCTTTTCAGGGCAGCTGGAGACAGTGGACTTGGACAAGCTGAATGAAATCGAGGGCACTCTGAATAGTGCCAAAGACCAGATGAAAGACAGCGACCTGGACCAGAAAGTGACTTTCCTGGAGAGAGAAGCCAGGAAGCAAGATGACGCGATACAGGCCTACAACAGGGACATTGAAGAGATCCTGAAGGACATTAGCAACCTGGAAGACATCAAGAAGACCTTGCCCTCTGGCTGTTTTAACACCCCGTCCATTGAGAAACCCTGAGGGTGCGCTGGGGGTGGGGAAGACTCCCCTGATGAGCAGTGGAGCAGCGGTTTGGCTACGGAGTGCCTTAACACACATCACCTTCTTCAAACCCCTGAGTCTGCGCTGCTCACAGCCCCTGTTTTCTTTTCAAATCAGGATAAGTTGAAAGTGGTTTGTTTTTTTTTTTTAAGAGAAGCAAATTAAATATCCGTCTTTGGGCATCAAAGGGTTTTTTTATATAAGTTGTCTTGCCGAGCACTCCACCTTTGCCCCTCTCTCAGACACAGTTTCCCTTTGACTAACGCAAGGATGAGAGATGCTCTGGTCTCTTTATACTGTGGTTCAGAAATAACCATGTGAGCTGTACACAGCAAGGCAAAACTAACCCGACTCTCTCTCCTCTCTTCTCCCCTTCACTGTAAAACCCTCGGTCCCGGAGCTCTCTGTCCCTATGAAGGAAGGGGATGGCTACCAAAGTATTACTGTAATGGCCAGTATAGCTGCACTCACTCAGATCCCTCTTCCCAACTTCTAACCCTGTGAATTTATTGTTTTGTTTTGTTTTTGTATCGGTAACTAGTGGCCAATCCAACAGTGTTGGTAGCCTTTGCCAAAAGGGCCGAAGCTTCTTTCTGAAATGTTTTCTGTGATGATGCATCGCTCTGAGAGGAGCTCTTTGGGAAGATGGGATACTGGGGGAGCAGCAGGTCGTTCCTGGGGGAGCGGTAGGTGTTGCCAGCCCTGCTTCTGCTCTGTGGAGAGGTTTTGGCTCCCGTCGGTAAGCAGCGACCTGCTGAGTGGCCCAGGCTGGGACGTGTGGAAGCTGTGAGCTGCATTCCCATCTGAGGGCCTTGCTGCTGAGTTGCCAGAGGATCTGGGGGTGTTCTCAAGTTGCAAGTGTCTGATTGTCAGATTAGTTTGTTGAAACAGGATGACTCTTGCAGAGGAGAACTGCAATCCGGAGACCTGCACTGGCTGAGTGTCTTGGGTGGGGAGAGGAGGGGGCACGCAAAGGTCTTTCTCCCCATCCATCTCCAGAAAGAGGACAGTGGCATTTTCATACCTCCTGTCATTGCTCTCGCCTTTTGCTTGGTTTTAAGCTGGCAAAAACAGCTGGAGTTTACTGGTGCCCTCCTCTCCTCTTGCCTGCTGCTCTCCCAGTCACCATAGTGCCACCGCAGCACAGGGACATCAGGCCAGACTTGGGCAGCAGGTCTGTGCTTCACGCTGCTGCCATGCATCCCTGAGGCTCCCTCCCCAGGCAGAGCCTCCCAGCTGCTTACTAGTGCTGGGTGCGAGCAGTGGGGAGCCCCTCACTCCTCTGAGACAGAGCATCCTCTGTGGCTTCCTCCGTGCCTCCAGCCTGGCATCCCTGCCCCCTTCCTTGAGATCCAGTATATATCTGTTCTTAAACACTATGCAACTTCGTATGTTTGCGTAGCGGGGAAGAAATTATTATCTGACACACACTGGTGCTATTAATTATTTCAAATTTATATTTTTTTGTGTGAAAGTGATTTTTCCTTTTTTTTTTTAATCATGGTTATAGTGTGAGGAAGTCTCTCGTGTGTGCGTATGTGTGTGTAAATACTCAGCCATATTTCCAGAGTGGCACAGCCTGGCCTCCTCTGCGTGCTTTCCTCTGTAGCCATCAGGGCGCCTGCACTGTAGATCCCTTCTCTCTTGTATTACCCCCTCAGCATTCGGTGTTTCTCCTGGCTGGGCTCCTGCTTTCCTCCCTTTCCAGCATCCTTAGCATTCACGTGGGCATCAGCAATAACCACTCTGCCCGTTGGGTGGGTGTTTTCTAGCCCTCCCTCAAGAGCCAGCTCTGATGGACCGGTGGGTTCTGTGTCCAGAGTCCCTGGGGGTGCTGTGCCAGGAGGAGAGCAGAGGCAGCGTCTTTGCCGCCAGGCTCTGAGGAGCTGTGGTACTGGAGGGAGACTGGGCCCAGCGTGCTGAGGTGGTCAGAGAACTGTCTTTGGGAATATCTTGATACCACTGTGGGAGGCTCGGTGCGCCCTCGGAACGGCGCTGCTGGCCAGAGGGTGTTCCCAGCAAACCCGCACCCCTCTTGGACCTCTCCTCTTAGGGTGTCTAACCATTTTACCGGCTTGGGATTTCCCGCTGCCTGCGAACACGCCCAGTCCCCAGAGGAGCGCTCACCCGTGCTCGCCCCTCGCCGGGGGCGTTGG
>NW_010398338.1:4041-6431 GCF_000710305.1 Buceros rhinoceros silvestris | reverse complement strand
ATGGCTGCCTGTAACCACCTCACCTCTCTGCCAAGGCTGTGAGAAGAGCAGATGCGAAGATGCGCACACGCCTTGGCTGACCTCAGGCCTAAGGTTTCCTGCTTTCTCCGCTTTTTTTTTTTCTTAAGCTGTTTTTAACAGAATTTTATTTTTAAATAAAAAAAAATCTTTATAAGCGATCTCTTAATCACTACTGCATTACAGCCATTACTCAGTGTATAAGTCCAGTTATTTCTTTATGTAATGTGATGATGCGACAGCTGCTGGTGGAGTGCTGGGCGTCACGGGTACCGCGTGACAGTCCCTTCATCACCTTCTTCCTGACTGTAGGCCCCTCAGTATGTGCCTTCACTCCAGCTTTTTGCCTTAATCTGTGGTCTTGCTGTCTGGGGCGGTGAACAAAATGCAACACTTGCAGTTTTTTTATGTATAAAACAGTATTTCTTATTTATAATAAAGTCTGAATATTTGTAACCCCTTATACCTCAGCATTCTTTTGAGTATTGCTTTTTTTTTTGGAGGAAGGGGGAGGGTGTTGATGGGGATGTGTCTCAGTTGTAAGATTCACCTCTTGCTTAATTAATCAGATGAGGTGATTTGGGGTGGGAGAAGAGGAAAATGGGGAAGTGCACGTGGTGGGCTGCAGGGGGCTGCAGTGGTTCTGGATCCTCCCTGCCGTGTCCGCTTCTCCATCGTTACGACTACAGTGGATGTTATGCTGCTGGTTTTCCAGACTTGAAAAAATGAAGGTGATATTTTCGGTGCTGATGCTGTTGGAGCTCTGCTGTCCTCCTGGAAAGCCTGGGGGAGCTGGGGGTGTTTCTTTACCGTGTGAGGGTAAAACCCTTCCTGCGTCCAGCTGAACTCGTGGGAAAGGATGGGGCTTCTGGGAAGGAGAACAAAAACCTGAAATAAAGATCCCAAAAGAAAGAAGCTGAAATTTCTCTACTGGGAACTGCGGTAAATCTGGGCAGCTGGTGGCATTTCATGGGTCCTGTCTGCCAGAGCCTGGAATAAATTTTATTCCTGAATTAGGTGAGTTTTTAATGTCAGGACAGATTATGGTGGTAACAGACAGGGCAGTTCTGCTCTCGACCTCTCTTCCAGCTGCAGACTGGATTTCTTTTTCTCGGCAGATGAAAATGCCCGTGTTCCATTAACGTGTGTCAGAGCTAATCCCATCTCAAGTTCTTTTCACTACTTTTTCTTCATTTCAGATTTTTGTTCTTCAGCTATAATTGCCACTACTGCATTTGTTTTCTAAATACATTTTTTTTTTTTCCTCGACAAGATGCTGTTGAGCAAACCCTGGCTGGTGAGATGTGTCTGGTGTTTCAGCTGGGCTGTAGGCAGCCACTGGGGAGCAGAGAATCGAGAGGTGCGATGGCACTGACCTTGCATGACACATCTTAACCGTTTTGGGGCTAGAATACCTCCCTAATGAAGGGAGGCTGCCCCCTTCATCCTTCAGGTCACAGACCATCATCACTGCTCATCCTGTGAAGCCTGGGTAAAATACCAAATTAAGGTGAAGGTATTGGCTGCTGTAGATTTATGCCAAGTCTGAAACACGTGTGTGATGCTGGTCTGAAACAGGAGCGTTTTTGAGGGTGACGTGTGCTACTCCCCACCACAGAGAGGAGCAGACCCAAGGGAGCATGAGAACTGCTTCCAGGTCACCAAAGTGTTTTACTGATGTTCTGAAATCCGGGTAGAAACATCTTCCTCAGGTGTTCTCTGCTCAGGGCGGGCTGAGCTTGACCTCAGGGTGGAAGAGGAGGGACCTTGCTGAGGAGTCACCACATCATGCTCTGGTGGCTTTTTGTCTCCTCTAGTTCCCTGTGGTTTTTCTTGCTGACCAAGTTCATGCTCCATCATCTCTCATGTCCTCTCTGGAGAAGAGCAAGGCAGCAGGCAACGGGAAGGACTTGGAGAAAATGGCACCAGTTACTAGCCGGGGTCTTTGCCGCTGGGTAAGAATCATGGGGATGCTTCTCCCAGCAGAGCTGCTTGAAGAGAGGGGCTTGGGGCTTCATGGAGGTTGGGGGTCTTCACAGGCTGCCCTGGGGAGGCTGAAGGTCAGAGGACCAGACCTTGTGGGGCTGCTGAGCCAGGTTCTCACTTTGGGGGAGGGTGAGTTACTGTCAGGGGTTACTAAGTGCGGGGAGCAACTGCCTGGAGGAGGCAGCTCCAGCCTGTCCTCGTGGATCTGAAGGACATCCCGCTGTCTCGCTGAGCCGGGGGTGTCTCATGCTCCCCAGCTATGGCTGTGACTTCCTGGACCATGTTCTGGTTAATCTTTCTAGGTATTTGCCAGCCCATATCTTCAGTTGTTGAATGCTGTGTAAAAAAAAAAAAAAAAATCCGCTGAGGTCCGTGGTGAAGCCCAC
>NW_010398338.1:2490-3936 GCF_000710305.1 Buceros rhinoceros silvestris | reverse complement strand
TTGGAGGCAGAGAGGGGATTGTGGCGGGACAGAATTGCTGCTTTCCTCAGCTCTGTGTGTCCGTCTGTCTGTCTCACCCCCTCCCTGGTCTGGGCAGGGCACAGGCAAGGCCAGGCATGATGGCACTTCCTTGCTGTGCTGCTGCTGCCACCCAGCCCTGCCCGGCTTGCTCACCACCACCGTAACCCAGGCAGGGCATCACTCTCTGTGACCCTCAGGGTCCCCCTACCCCCCTGCTTCCCTGCCTGCTTCTGCCTCTCCTAGCGGAGCCTCTGCTGGAATGATCTCCTCTGCTCTGGGTGGCCCTGGCTGACACAAGGATTTTGGCCGCCCCTGAGCAAGGGCTGACCCTAGCTGTCACTGCACCTCTAGACCCACCAAAACCAGCCACACAACCAAAACAGTGTCCTGGCCCTAAGCCTGCTTTCAGGATCCTGGGGCACTTGTCTGGCAGAGGAGGGACTGAAGTCCAGCCTTTATGGCTGCGCTCTTCGGCAATAGCGGTGGGGCAGGATCCCTGAGTTCCCATGCTGGGAAGTCCCAGGCAGTGGGATAAAGGTCTGCTGCCGGGCTGGAAGAGAACTCCCCAGGCTCAAAGAGGCGGCAGGGAGTGGGTGCATGTGCACCACAGCAAAGACAGTAGGTGAGCAAAGACAAAATACCTTGAGACAAGCCACTTCTCAACAAACCCCGAAGGGGAAACAAAGCTGCCCGTAGAAGCCCAACAGGAGTTGCAGGAGGATGCTGCAGCTCAGAGGTCCCTCCCAGTGGCAGGTTTGGAGATGCTGGGAGTGAGCTGAGCTGCAAGAACATCTGAGCCACCAAAACAGGTTTTTCTCCCTTGGTTTTATCTACAAAACTATTGCTTCAGGGCTTTTGCACATTCATCACTTGCTACCAGCAACCACCAGCAAAAATCAGATTATTATTATGAATTCAAACTATCTGTGGAGTGATTAATTCTGCCATGGACACATCCTCAAGGACTGATATACTTGCCAGCTGCTGCAGTGGCTTCCCTGCTGTAGCGGCTTTCTCAGCTCTGTTACGAAGAATGAGCATCAGACCTCTTCAGAAGGACATTTCTTCAGTGAAGAAATGCCGATTCATCGCCATGTCTGACGAGCACTGTGACTCCTCGTGCCTCCCATCACTTCTGCTCCTGTTAACCATGTTTCTAAACAGTGCTGCTGTAGCAGTGGATTGTGATGGACAACATTTGCTTTGCAGAGGGTGGTGGGCATCTGATCGTTCCAAATCTGGTGTGTTTAGAAAATCGTGGTCCCAGAAAATACATCTGGTAGTGTGAGAAATGGAACGTTAATTCGTGTCACTAAGAAGGATAATTAGGGGAAGCAGGGGCCCATGTATGGAATTTGGTGTTTTGCTAAAAACTGCCAGATCTGCAAAGAAAGCCTGAAACAACGACAGCCTGAAACAACGAAA
>NW_010398338.1:0-2008 GCF_000710305.1 Buceros rhinoceros silvestris | reverse complement strand
ATTTGGTGTTTTGCTAAAAACTGCCAGATCTGCAAAGAAAGCCTGAAACAACGAAAGCCTGAAACAACGAAAGCCTGAAACAACAAGGATGGAGTTAAAGATCTTATCTGCCACCCCCATGAAGCCTGTCTGCCACCACCATAAAGATCTATAACATCCTTTAACTACCATAAATTTCGCCTATGACTGTGAAATTCGGATCACATCCTTTGACTACCATAAATTTCGCCTATGGCTGTCAAGGCCGGATGACATCCCTCAACTACTATAAACATCACAACAACACTGTGGTGAGATTGGTGTCGTAAATTCCCAGAAGGAGAGGCCTATAAAAACAGACTGAAAATCCAACTACATTCGTGCGTAACGGTGGGGTCTTACTCACATGCGCACCCAGCGCTGCTTGCTTCTGCCTTATACAAACCTTTTAATAAACCAAATTAAAGAGAATTCACAATGCATATGTGAATCAATGCGGCATGTATAACAGTAGTCTCATGGGATGTGTTTTCAGAGGTGATCTTGAAGGATGGTGGAGGATGACGAGGTAAGAGTAACCTAAGTAAACAGGCATAAACGACTGGAGAGAGTGAGTGTGTTGGTGCCTTGTTTGCAGAAGTGAAGTCAGAGGCGGGGTGATAGTGGTGAGATAGAAGAGATAACGCAGAGGAGCCAGACAAAGGAAAAACTTCTGATGGTGGGAGCTGGTCTTTGAAGAGCGAAACCATCCAAGAACTTGGGCTGGACAAGGTCCAAGGGAACCAACTGAGAGTACTGCTGGAGATGAGTTTCCCAAGCAGAGGTGTGTCAGTGGGTAGGAAGGACGAGGCAGAGGTGTTTGGGGCAAGCGATATACTTAGAGCAGAAGGGGTGAAGTGCCTTTCATCAGGGGAATAAGCAGACCCTAAGAACTGCTAAATCAGTGGGAACACTGTAAGTGGTTTTGTCTTGCTTCTTAAAAGAAAAAAAAAATCAGATAAAAGAGCCTTGTTGGCCAAAACCCAACATGCCACCAGAGCGTTCATGAAGCTGGGTTCCCTGTTGTGAACTCTATTAAGATCCAGCATATGAAATTAAAAGGAAACAGCCTGTTGATAAAAGAGAGTTGACTCAGTAGAGGGAGGTCATCTTGGCAAAGGGAGGTGCAGAGGAGTGGTGAACTCAGGCTGGTCACATCCATGAGATCACCAGGAGCAAGGCAGGAAAGCCCTCTGAGTCAGCTCCAGGTGCAGAAATGTCTGGAGGCTCTTGGGCACCATAAGAGGCTCAGATGAGGATCTAAAGGTTAATCACTCCGGGTTTATGAGCTCTGAAACGAGCAGCGTGCCAGTACCTTTAGGGTGAATTTCAGTCCCTAGCGCAGAAGGTGACCCGAAAGGCAACTCATGTCTTAGGCTAGTGTCAAATTTGTTAAGTGTCTTCATTGCATCTAAAGGGGCTCATGGATCACTTGGAGTCACTTGAGACAGTAGTTGACCCATGACAGTAAGTAGGGGAGATGCTGTGATGCCACACAAGGGCCCATCCGTCCTTGTGATCTTTGGTGGGTTGCTTTTGCAGGTCAGGTGGATGTGCCAGCGGCTCATATATCTCTGGATATATGCAGGACTAGGAGGACCCCCGCCTTGGTCGTGTGAGGAGCAAGGTGGAATTAGCCTTCATGTCTTGCGTGGCTCAGTGGCTACCCTCAGGACCAAAATGCTAATGGACTGTGAAGCCTGGCATCTTCACGGCAGCTTCCTCGGGGACCTCCTGCAAGTCTTTTTCCCTCTCCGTCTCCAGTCCTCATCCTCCTTCTAGCACAAAAGTGGCTCTACGGGGTCAGGCCAAGGACCCATATAACTTCATGTTCTGTCTTGGGAGCAAAACCAGACACACGTGTGCGGCAAATACTGGTCTCCACCCCCTTTCTAGGCCCGGGTATCTCCAGATCCTGGCGCTTGTCAGGTAAATCCCAGTCGACCTGCTTTCTGCTGTCCTCGGGGTCCTTCTGCATCCCCCGCAGCGC
>NW_010398337.1:0-24954 GCF_000710305.1 Buceros rhinoceros silvestris | reverse complement strand
TCTTGTTCCACAGCTCACGAAATGTGTTTCTCTCACAACCTTGCTTATTTTGCTAAATTTTACATGTATCCCTGCAAGTGGGCAATGATTTTTGATTGGTTGGTTTTGTTTCAGATTTGCTGTGTCTATACATTGAAGCTGTAGCCCTTTACCACAACAGGAGCTGCCACACGGCTGTCATTTGAGTGGTATATGTGTCGTGTGTTCACAGTCCTTATTTCTGCACTAAGGGGAACCACTTAACAGAGGTGTGAGACCTCTGTACTGATGTACTCGTGGTCTCCCTATGGGCAGCACTGGTGCGGGAATGACAAATCACGCCACAGGAGAATATGGCCCGTTATTTTTCTTAATTGAAGGGATGGATATTTCTCTGTGTAAGCTTGCCCACAAGTCAGACAAACCGATGTTTTATTAAAAAGTCAAATGATTTGACATACTTATGAATAATGAATTTTCACCTATCTAGAGGCTGCAGTGCAGTTCAGTTGGGAGGACACCCACCGGGTGTATCTTCACTCCTCACCATCCACCTCTTGAGCTGCGCACTGCGTTTTATCTTTATTGTATCTGTAATACTTACTTTTTATTGGGGGAACATCTTTCCCAAAGTCTAAGAAAATCCTGACAATTTGTTCTGCACCACACTATCCACGCAGTCCACGTTTCAGCTTCTGTGTGATGAAGTCACACATGCACGACAGACTTTCAGCCGTTCCTCTAGAATTCTCACTGGTGGAGTGGTTTAATACGGGGCTTCACAAATGACTCCGTGCTGTTGCAAACCAGATCAGCCGAATTCAGACCTGGCGATCCACTGAGCTAGGAGTGTAGACGGGAAATACAGTCTCTCCCTTGCTTCTCTGCCTGTGCGCGGCTCTCAAAGTTAGTCACATGTAGCAATGGAGTGGTATTTACCCCATTGACTCGCTAGCACCAAGAGACACTGTACCCATGCGTGAGGGAACAAAACCACCAGGCTAGAGCTGCCTCAAAAAAGGCAGGGGGTGCATGTGTAGATCTTTATCTTCAGTAACCATAACAAACCTCACTACATTGTGTTGCAGATTTTTACGTTAACAATATTGAATGAAAGGGTATGACGTAAAGGAGCACCTCCCAACAGATCCCTGACACCGATAACAGTTTACAGCTATGGCTACTATTTCTAGAATGTGTTTAATCAGACAAAACAACAAAGGTGGACCTTGTCTCACGCCCTGTTGGATATCTGCAGTGTTGGTATTGGACGCCGATGTCTCCCTTTATATCGTGTGGACAGAAATGGGCTCTTTTATAGCACTATTCACACATATGATTCATAACATAGGAACATGCGTGAAGTTAATCTTAAAAGTTGTGGTCTCAGGGCTCATGTGAAAGAGCTTGTGTAGAGAGCGCTAGACTTTCTCAAAGACTGTACAATCTCGTTACGCTTTTGTCCTGTTTCTACATAATCCAAGAAACTAGAATTAGCTGTAAGCGCAGTTAAAGAAACAAACTGGTATTATTTAAATGCAGTTATCTGGTTTGTTCTGACGAGGATCTATTTCTCTTTTTTGATGTTTGACTGTCTACAGTAAAAATATCACAAGAGGTAGACTCAAGCTTCCTCAGTGTTTGTGGACGTACATATCTGCATATATCTTTGACTCATTGCATAAAATCTTTATCATCCTTTTGAGATTATCTTCAAAGGGGTTTAAACTTCCAGTTCATCAATCAGTTTTGTTAGTAATTTCTCCAGGGCATGAGCCTTCCCTGAACTCATTTCAGCCTCCTGGATTTCAGCTAGGTCTAGAGAAACATTGCTTGAAACTGATTGACAGAGAAGAGAAACTCTTCTAAGATGGATAATACTGCAGCATTCATAACTTCAGCAAGTTCGAGGCTGTTCAAATCCCTTTTCTCTTCCTGATGCACAGCTAGAGGGTCAATCTGTGCACGGACGTAGACAGAACACCTGCTCGCTTCTTTTGGTTCAGTAACATATTAAAGATAAAAACCACAATAAATATATTGTGTTTTATAAAGATAAATAACACAATAAAGATAAAAATGAAGTGAACTGCATATCTGAGGTGTGGTGAACGAATGAGTGATGTCCAGTAAGTTCAATCACTGAAGTCAATGGAAAGATGCACAGTAACTGGTTTTGGTCCCACCTGAGGAAGTAAAGCTCAGCTTCTCGCCTTGGGCCAGCAGCAGGTAGGCACCTGGAAGTTTGTTGTGAGAACAGGTCAACACAGTCGCAAAGAAGGTTGCAACCAGTTAATCCACTTCAAAGTTACTTTGATTTGAGTAAAAAACCCAAACACCCAAACAAAGGATCTTCCAAATTATTCCAAACAATTTGGAATTGTTCCAAACTGCTTACTGCATGCGACTAATATAAATAAAGCCATTATAGGAGGAATTTGCTGAGGTAAAAGAGGAACCGTTGCCGTAATAAGTTTCTAAACCAATATTAGATTGCCTTTCTGGGTAGAAATCTGATGGGATGTCACCGTAAATCAAAAGCACTCAGGGGTGTACTGGACATGGACCAAAACCTGTCAAGCCACTCTAGTACAGTCACACAAAGCTGCTTTACAGTATCTCATCTGTGATTAGGTTATGATATGTGAACGTTTCCATGAACTTGTTGTCTAGGTAAAAACATTGAACCAACAGCAAGGCATAAGTAAATATCCTTAGAGATTCCATGGCAGTGTGAGTTGATCAAAATGAATGCCAGCAGTAGAGATTACGAAAAGGTTTTTAGAAGGAAGTATTGATCATGTTGCTCTTTTTTTTCTTCTAGGGTCTCTCAGGTTTAATCACTGAAGATAGCAGTGTAACGCCTGATACCTTCAAGACAGGCTCTACATTCCTAAGTGTACTTTTACTACACCAGTAACACCTAGAAATTTCAGAACAGTACTTGAGAGTCATTTGCCACATAGCTATTTTTTTGTTTTTTCCTAGTAAAGCAGCAACTAAAAATACCAGAAGTCTTGACTTTTAACTACCAGAAACTGGACCAGCAAGGCAGAAGTAGCCATTGGCTCATATCCATTGAAAAGCCAGTAACGTACACACACGATCCCTTTCTGATTTGTTCCAATGGAAAATAGAGCAAAACCTTAGGCATGGTGATCTTGACAAAAATGCCCATCAAAACAATGGAAGGGCCCCACTTGACCTCACTGTGTTTCAGAGCTATGACAATAACTGTGAAAGAACACAAGGTTTTAAACGGGACTCTACGAGAACAAAGACCTGAGAGACCTGTTCAGATGTTGATTGGTAAGACCAGCCCATAAGGCCTGTGGTTTGGATATCTTTGTGTTCATCTGAGTATTTACGAGTTTCCCGGTGTCCTGAAGGACATGCAGGTTTTATAAAAACATTGCTAAAGCAGAAACAGTTTTATTTTCAGGAAAGTAACCTCAGAGAAGAATGGCATGTCTGAATTCAGCAAAGATTTCGGATTTTTGCTTCTTGAGTTTTTGGTACCCACAAATGCGCATGGTATCTGTGATTCCTGTGCTTACTTTTGCTGTGTACAGTCCGATAGCATAATCTCAGCTGTTTTGTATTTGAATAGCGCCTTTCAGAGCCCCTTCATGGGTGGCATAAACAGTTCAGTAGGTGACTCATTCGCCTTTTATCACAGCATTAGACTTTTGTTTCCCACCCATCATGCCTATGATTAGCTGATGTTCTGCTGAAAGAACAATTAGACAGATAAATAGATGCTCAGTGTTAAATTCAGTAAAGGAGAAGATACTAATCCCATGGTGGTCTGATTCCAGCTTGGAGGAATTTTCGTGGCTAGAAAACTTGCCTTATATATTCAGCTGAACATAGTACTATTATTACCCTCTGTTCCACGGTGTTTCTCTGCGCTCTGCATTGCTGACAAATAGAAACCACTTATCCACACAATATTCTTAAAACAGCTTGAGAAGCTGTAGAGGGTGAAGGGCCCTGAATTAGTGTGAGATAGTGTTACTACTGGGAGTGTGTATGTGCTTGAGGCGCGGAGAATGCCACAGGTTAGGTAGTAGACACGTTTATTCCAGTAGTACTCATTCTGGTTCACTTTTGTCCGAACTGTCCAGCATTACAAACAAGAGGGATTAAGGGAGGTGAAAGACCAACAATTTTTCCTCCAGCTATGTCAACAGTAGAGATTATCACTTGAGAAAACTTCTTGGAGGAAACCAACACCTTGCTGCTTTGCCTAAAGCTTAACCACTGCAAATAGTGGGGTGACCCAACGAGTGCCTCCGGTGAGGAATCTGTGTACGTGTGTTCTTACTCGGTTTTGCATAATTCTGCTATGTCAGTAAAGCCGTAGCTGTAATCGAAATTACATTGTCCTTCATGTTGGCCTTGGGCCCCTATCTGCCTTTCATCTCAACCCTACGGTTTTTTTACCTGACACCAAACAGCAGTGCAGCCTGACTGTGGTGGGAGATCTGGTCACCTCCACGTAGCAGACTGACCCTGCTGCTGCTGTGACTTCCCCGACAGTGTCTGTGGGGCTGGAGTCTACCCACGTGCAGATCTTAACACAGAAAGCTGATGGCCTGGAATTGCACAATTCTTCATTGCTGGCTTCTGACCTGCCAGCATACCAGCTCTCACAATCTGCACGAGTAGAGAGATGCATGGAGGAGAAGCAAGTGTCTGCAGAGGTGTTCCTCACAGGAACGGGGATCCCATAGCAAGATGATGTCCCTTTGGCATTGTCTGGCCTTTGGCAGGAACCTTGGTGCTGGCTTAAATGAACATAGTGTGTGCAGGCGCCGTACAGGATACAGGACCTGATGTAAATGGAGCAGGCGCTGGTAGAAGGCAAAACGAGCAACCTCAGAACATCGGCAGAGTCAGCTTCTAAATGTTCTTAATTCTTTAGCAATTGGAGAAATGGTGTGCATTGAAGCCAGGTTCTGATCTACCTCCAAAATAAGCCTGAAGAGTTTCCAACCCTGTGTTTCTAAGTCAGTGTGTGCATCCTCAGAGAACACAGTAAAAATGACTCAGCTATGAGGGGCAAGTCAGGTCTTTTCAAAGCAGATCAGCAGTATCCTGTTCAGTGGTGCAAAAACGGGTGAATTCAGTGAGCAGCAGCTCCTTGGAGCTGCTGGAGCTGGTGACTGCTAGAAGCCACGTTATCAAGAAGGCAGTGGAGGTATATGGGAAATTTAAAGCTGGTGAAGATAGTAGCAAGACTCCTTGAGAATGTGATAGGCTTTGAATGAAGAAAACAACCAGTTTCTTTCACGATGTCTCCATTTTTTCCTCAAAAGAGAAGGTAGGATGTGAGGACTCTTACAGACCTTGCCTGTCTTTTCCAGCATGCCTTGCTTTTAACTCCTGAGCTCCCTGATTTGCTGTTATTCTAGCCTTAAACAAGGCAGACGACAGCGCTAGCTAATCCCCTGCATTGGAAGGGAGCTAGCCAGGCTTTTCAAACCTCTGTTCATGTAATTCCTAGCACAAAGTGAGAAACGGTGTTTCTAAGAAGTTAAATGGATGTTTGGATAATACCTTTCATCCAAAAAGATTCCCAAGATGATTCACCAGTACATGCATGCCAGAACTGTCATAATTTGAACAGCCAAAGGAGGCCAGAGAAACACATCAGATAATTTCTCATTCCTTGGGTATAAATATGCAGAGATTTAAACTGCATGTACAGACCTTCCAGGCATTTGCATCTATCTAAAATGTCATAGCAGGGGAGATAGCATAAAAGGCACCTGCCAAAATGGTACATAGAGGGAAATAAAAGCTTTAAGGACATATTGACAGCTCATCAAGCTTAACCATCTGTATTTAGCCAGTGTTACTGCTGTAAATAAGTTTGTGCCTTATCAGCTTGACCATAAAGGTTAATTGAACTTCTTTCTGGATTTGATATCTTTCCAAGAGTGTGTAGCAAATGATTTGTAGAGGCTAGCCAGTTTGCTGCAGGTAATGCTGTTCTACACAAGAAAAGATGAATCAGTCAGGGCACAGTGAACCTATTAGAAATCTGCCAAGGAAACAGGGAATAGGTTCCACTTGTGTAAAATTTCCTCAGAGAGTCTATATGCGTAAAGCCAGGCTTGGCATCGCTCGCTCCTTCATGACAAGCCTGAGGGTCCTCTGGTGCATGTCTTAAAGCAAACATAGCTGATGTCAAGAGGTTGCGTGGAAACCTCAGCTTTCCATTCAGTGCAGTGACAGCAGGATAAAGCTCCAGAGTGAGCATGGAGCTGTCAAAACATACAGTGCTCTGTAGGCAGAAGACTTCATGGAAATGCTGGAGCAGATGTCTGCTTGTCACCACCGCTGCAGAGGGGAGATGGCACACATTTCAAATGTCACTGTGCCCTGCTATATGTTATTTCCTATAAACCTTTGCCTTGCCTCTCAGATGGATGTCACCGTAAAGGCATTACTGGAGAACTGGTTTCCTAGAGAAAGCTCGTCTGGAGGTCGTAAATCAGGAAAGCACAAAGCAAGCAGCCTGGACAGAGCCTGTCGCTTGATAGACCATCCTGTAATGAGGAACAGAGCAAAGGAAAGTACAGGGAAGTAGGGGATGTAGGTTTTGCTGTGTACATCAACTTCGATGGATCACGCTCCTATCAGAGAAAAGAGGAGAAACTGCCCAAACCCAGCATCCCCTTCCAATATACTGTGGTGAGAAAAAAGTTCCTTTCTCCTCCAGATCTGTCTTAACTGAGTGTGCAAACAGGTTACAGCAGCCGGGTACCTGGGAGAGGGGAATGCCCCGCGAGCACTGCTGCACCCTCCTAGCTCTGCCCAAGCTCCAGGATGTCAGAGTTTGAAAAACACACCTAGAAGCCAAATCATGCATGAAGGGACATGGTGCAAACCATCATTGCTTCCTCCTCTGCCCTTTGTCACCCTCCCTGGCTCTGGAGCAACCGTGAGGACGGGGGAGGGGGGTTCTCACAACTCTAAAGTCTATTTCCAGGCTTTCTCCTCCAAACTTACCTCAACCGATCTGTAGGGATCGAGCTCTGTCTTCAAGATATTCTGATACACTGATAGTCTTTGGAAGACCAGTGCCAAATCTGGTGCTTTCAGAGTTGTGACCAGTTATAACTGTCTCAGATTTTGCTTGCTTCACTTTCCAGTTAACGTCGTTCTTGTCCCCACTTCAGATTCAAACCTTTTATGTGCATACAGGGAAGTGTCAGTAATTCAGTAATTTCTGTGTAGACAGGAGCAGCTAGTCAAGAAATTTCTGATTCATGTGCAGTGAGAAAACACCTACATGAGGTAAGACAGTTTTTGTTCTTTCTGGACAATGATTGAAAATCAGGAACTTTGCTGGAGCTTTTTTTGCTGGAACTTTTCTTCGAAGAAAGTTGAGAAAGCTGCTGTTAGCTGAGAGTACTTGAGGATTTGTTTGGGTATTATTATTATTAATTATTATCATTATTTTCTCTTAACCCATGTCATAGGTAGGAGTGTTTGAACTGGAGTCTTGGCTCTGGGTAATGATCATTTGCTTTGTTCTGTCAGTGCAATAAGCCAAATGGAACTAAACTCTTCTAATTCCTAAAGTGTCTGAATTCCAGATCCAATTTATTTTATAGCTTGAGCCCTTTCTTATCATCTTGCAGCCAGAAACAGGAGGGTTTGTTCTGATGAGACACTGCAGCAGATTTTCAGTGTTTATCTAGATCCTCTGACTTCCCTCTGGTTTCCATGGAAATCTATATAATCCCTATACTGATCGTTCGGTGATTGTACAGTCATCTATATAAACTCCTAAACCTGGTTCTTTTCATTTTGCACAGGTTAAATCTGAACCAAGCTGCATCTATTCCATTGTAGGCATATTAGGGGGATTTAGACAAATCAACACACAACGGCAATATTCAATTTAAAAACTTGTGTTTTTTGGAAAACATCTTCAAAGGTGATGTCCACACAGCAGGTGGCTTCCTCCTAACCAAGGGAAAGCTACAGAATGGAATTAAGCTTTATTGCTCGCTCGGATGGACCCTGCACTAGGTCCAGACTACCAGAGCATTTCAGGGGACTATCAGAGAACGAGTGAAATGGAAGCTGTTGGATAAATGATGATGTTACAGTGTTAAATGAATGCATTTTATTTCAGGCTTTTTTACCAGTTACCATTTCAGAAGATCTAGTAGAAGTTTGGTATATATATATATGCGGTATATAGTAGTCATTTGCTGTCATTTTAACCCAAACTACTGTATAAATACACAATACTAAGTGTAAAACCACTCAAAGGTCAGGAACGGAGCTAATATGAAAAACAGTAATGAAAATGGCATGAAGCATTTTTTGCCTTGAAAAGAGAAAAAAGGGAAGTATTTTGCAAGACCATGTTAAAAATGACACTTTTAATCAAGAAAAAAACATTCAAGCAAGGTAAAATGCCACTTTTTGTGTCTCTAACTTGCATTAAAATTTGGTTTTATCTTATGGGAAAACAGCAATATAAAATGTGTGGACTAAGAGAAATGTATATGCACATTTGTATGCTTATATGTGAGGGCATTTAAACCAATTAAAACTATAATACTATAACAAATGAGCTGGAAAACCACCTCAAAGGACCCATTTGAAACCAGCCTGGATGTTGGGTAGCTCCTGGTTTAGTTTTCCCGTTGGAATCCCAGCAGCTAAACCTGTCAGCTGCGTCACTTCTAAACTTTCACGGTTCAGAGGGCGTTGACAAAAGACGAGCGACCGAGGAGGGGCTCTGTCCGTTCGCCAAGGGAAACTGCGGGATGAAGATCCCAGCCCTCTTTATCTGAACTGTGGGGACAGTACCCTGCACGGCCAGCTGCCTTTGTTAGCGATGTGATTTTACGACAAGCAAACAGTACTTACCGAAAAGGGATTTATTAAGATACGGCTCTGCCTACCTTCTGCTTTCTGCAAGTGTCAACATTGCTAAAGCCTAATATTGGCCTGGCTTTATTACAGTCTTAACTGACACTTGTCTGATCTTTGCTATTTGCATAACTTGATAAGGCACCATTGAGGCATATAACTTGCTATAAAAGTTTTATCTTTTTTCGCTTGTAATCTTGTTATGCCACCATTAGTTAGATTCCGAAACTTATTTATTGATTCCAAGTGAGTATTCTGTTTGCTGTAATAAAACAATCTGTGTTTCCCTGTTGGAAACAGAAGAAAAGGCTACTTACGTGGTCACCAGGTTTTTGAGAGCCCCGGTGGTAATACAAGCCTTTGGGAATTTCCAAAACAGGCTATTTTTTTCTATATGATTAAGGTCATCATTTTTTTTCCTAGCTGTTTAACATCAATTTATTGTTTAGATTTTGTGTGCGGAATGGTCTAACCCCTCAGGTAAACTAGACTACCCTAAATTCAGCCAAATCAACATCCCCTTCATGTTTTTGAATGAAATCCACAAAAAACCTCTGATCATTCTGAAATTTAACCTTTTCAGATTTTGTTCAATTCCACGCACGCCTTAGCATCTGCAGGACTAGAGCTTTCACATCTGGATTTAACCCATTCATTTCACATAGCGTTAAGGTAGCAGCTGTTTCAGCAGATATTGGGATACTTCTTTTGGAATGCCGCCTCCTATTAAGTTTAATAGAAAATAGGGTCCTGCCTCTTAGATAAAGAAAAAGAGAGATCGTTTGGGTAAAATTTTTGGCTGCTCTATAATCAGGTGGGTTTTTTGCTGGTTTACCTCCCCCATCTCTTTGTGGACTTCCTAGTCCTGCTCCATAGTGTTGTGACAGCTCCAGCACAAACTGAGACTGGTTTGAACTAAGGGGCAACTTACCCTTTGAGTTAATGGTTTCATATAAATATTTGGAATGAAATGGCTAATAGTAACACTAGGAATAAGCACCTCAGATCTCTTTAGCTAGATAATCTGGCACTGTTAAGCTATCGATATCACTGGCTTCCGAAGTTTGAAATAGCTCCCATGATAACCCACATTTTGCTGTAAATTGGAGTGTTGTGAATATGGGGAAGCTGTAAACATACAAAATCAACGACTCCTGGCCATTCCAGTGGTGTAACATTTTTGTCAGGTGTGTGTTTATATCAGATTTTTAAGCATCCTGACCAAAAATAAAATATGATTTATGGTACCTTAACCCTGAGAGCTGTCACGTAAGTAGCTGCTATGAAGCAAACAATATGCCGTGTGTTTTATTGACTTAGGCTATGGGGAAGCGTTCCCTGGGGGAAAAAGCAACCTCCCCAACCTACAATAGATCACGTTTCCTTTGCTTCTGTTTCTCTGGGACACGTGTCTGGTATTTTGGCTTAACAGCTGACTACTGTCCCTACTCTTATTCCAGCCCTGCCTACTCTGAAGTCAGTCCTGCAGCAGAAGCCAAGGATTTCTTCCTGGCAGAACTGGCCCACAGTGAGCTCCATATTCCTCTCTGCTGGTGCTTCTCAAGCCTTTTTTATCCCTTCTGTATATCAGTAGGATTTGCAACCTTGACCCATTGCTACAGGGGTCCTGGTCTTGAATGTCCATCAGTGAATGTTGCCATGCTCCCCATCGGCAGCACGTATGTGAACTTCAAAATTGAGGAGGTGCCTGCTTGCAAAATAATTCTGTATAGGGACATACACTGCTAAGAGAAATCGGCAGCTCAGTAACTTCTTCCTCCCTCTTGTTGCTCACCAATCCCTGTGTAAAAGGTAAATTCACCGTGCTAATAAAGGGGGAAACCCCTGACATTTTGCAAAACTATATATTTATTTAATTAATCTTAGTTATGTTGTAAGTTAAAGTTTACAAATGCACTGTTCTCCAGCAGTGGATATTGAGTACAGAAGTGGAGGCATAAGAGCTTTTTCATATTACTAATAGATGACCCTCTTTGTGGCTGAGTTATTCCTCCTGTTCAGCCGAAGAAAGTCCTTTCATTTCCTGCAGCCCCTGCCCAGGGCTTCGCCACCCCAGGCACCCTGTATTTCACATAGCTACAACCCTATTTGGGAGTTTTTTCCCGTTGTGCCAGCTGATACATAAAATCACCAGAGGCGGGGAGATGAAGCTGACAGATGGGATCCAAACCCAGCAGTAGTCAATGAGGATCTCTCCCTTGACTTCTCTGCCCTTCAGATCTAATGTACGGGCTGCTTCGCTCAGGATGCTGAAACTGTCCCTGGGTGCTGACATATGGTTCTTCCTGGAAGCTCACGTGTCTGCTGGCTTAAGCTGGCTTCTGTGAAAAGCCACTGATCACAAGAGCACTGAGGACAAGGGTGATCCTGGGACTGGGCAGCTTTGCAGGACTAAGAGATGGAATCAGTGACTGCCTTCGGAAATCAAAAGTAATATTTAACTTGACATTTGCTGACTGCAGAAGTGAACTCTGCTTCCCCAAAGTCATGGAAAAGTTCCTTGATCATGAAGTTGCCACTGTTTTTATGCTGTCTTTTCAACCTTCACTAAGAGTCTGTGATCTCCAGGCATACCCATCTCAGGATTTGTTGTGTCTGTTGCTGTGTGATTTAATGTAGGTTAGGCTGTGAGCTTTATGGACAAGAGGGTTTACAAAGCATTTGTGTCCTCTGAGGAGTGCACAGAAATAGTTGCAAAGCATCTGGACAGTAAACTGCAGGGTAGAGAATGGAAGGTCAAATCTGGGGCCCGTTCCTGATGGGATCTCTCTCCATGGTCATTTGATGGGTGGGGAGGCTAAGAACCATCTGTGCTCAGCAAGCCAAGGCTTCAGCCCTGCTGAGTGTCTTTAAACGATTACTCACAGCAAATTCTAGTTTTAATGCATGTCAAAAGCTTACCTGCCAATAAAATATGAGGGCCCAGTCTGACGTAGGCACTTAACTGAGGTACTTAAATTAGGACCTGAGTCAGTGGAGAGTAACACAAGGAGATTTGTATCTCTAATGGGCTGAACTGCCTTGGTGGGGTATTGACTTGGTAGGTAACTAAGAATCTTAGCTCACTGATGCACTTAAATGGATTAAATCAGGTATTATAAGCCCAAGGTGACGTTTGGGGTAGTCAAGGACTGATCTCTGAGATTAGAGCTCAAAGAGGATCGTAGGAACCAAAATCTAATTCGACGAACCCCTGACACTCAGAAAATTTGTATTTATGTGAAGTGCCATTGAACTAGGGGAGTCTCTTTGAGGTCTGTAGCTGTGACCTACTGCCTAAACTGAGCTGCTAGGAGTCTCTTTGATGCCTAAGCTTTGTTACAATGCACGTAACAGATGTTGCCTCTTGTTCCACAGGGCTACGATACAGGATGCGTTTCCATCATGCTACAACACAATCTGTTTCTCCGTCAAGCCAACTTGTGCTCCAGCTCTGCTTCTCAGGCACCTCACTGATGTAAAACACAGAAACGGATGGTGCAAGTAGCTTCATGTCATTGTACATCAGGCTCCACAAAATTTGTGGCCAGTGGTGGTGTTATGTCAACCTACGACTACGCAGGGTAGGTCAAGCAACAAGTTGTATTTTCTCTTTAAATTGTCTTAAACCAGTGTTCTTACGGAACTGAACTACCGAGCACCTTCACGAAGGATGCAAGTACTTAGAAATCATTTTAGTTACCTGGGGAAGAAGCAGTAGTCTAAGAAAAGACAAAGCGTGGGAGAGAAAAGAGACTGAAAACGAGACCTACTGGTCAAGCGAGTGAAGACGCTGCCATGTATGGTGTGGTAGTGGGGAATCTGCACAATGCTTTCTCGAGAGAGATTTCTTCTGGCTGTGCTCATTTCTTTTTCTAGACATAATTTTCTTTTTGTAGATAGTTCTGCATAGCAGCTGATGTTGTATTGACCAACCGAGTAACATCTTCCTTACAGGGATTTAAGAGGATAGTAATACAATGGGTAGCCATTTTTAGTGATTTACTGTTAGGATTGGCTTTTCTTTGTGTAACTCGAGGTGCCTTGGTTATCCTTCTAAACACTCACCCCTTTCAGCTTCAGCCTGTCACCTCCTACTGCTGTCCATGGTTGCAGAGCAGGAAGACTCAGACCTTCATATATCCATCCAGCACACTTCTCCCTTCCCATTGCTACAGATCCAGTCACATAGGTTAAACACTACAGCTCTGATCACAAGTGTTTAATCTTCACCTAACGATACATCAGGAGGAAGACTAAACAACCTCGAAACTTTCAGTTTACTTGGAATTGTTTAGAGTAAATTGCAAAGATTTTTTTTTCTACAGGTGTGACCAGACTCTACCAATCCCAACTGCCTATAACAGGAAAAGCTTTGACTTTCCTCTCTGTGTACCAACCATTAATCAGGAAAACAATGCCTCGATTCTTAACATCTCTCCCTCCTCTCAAGTTGCCCGTTGCCATTTACTCTTCATTAACTCTTCCAGCTCTACAAGCACAGTAATCTCGGGGCTATAACATTTCAGCGGTAAGCATGGGCTGCAAGGCCACGTGATGTTCCTGCCGTTGCATCACAAGCATATGATATAGGAAAGAATGAGTAGAGGAATGAAGATAAGCGGTGGGAGAGGCAATTCAAAAGGAGCTTAGCCTCTGCAATGCAAAGCCACAGCCTTCTATTTTCTCTTTTAGAGGAGTTGTGAAAGAGGGAAAGGTCCCATATGGAAAATCAGAATGCAGAATTCGAGCACCTTAAAGTTGGCTGGGTTTGGTTCTAGATTTGAAAAACAACAGAAGTCTTTCTGGTTTGCTTGAGGGAGAGAACAGATTCTGGCCTTAGGCATAAGGAACACTTGTATACACATATAGGGCCTCTGTTTATTTAGTAACTAGAGATGGTAAAAACTATTCTAATCACTCTTCCTTAGAATTTTACAAGTTTTAACTCTTCTTCACTTTTCTAGAGAGAAATCCCAGCTGATACAAAGGAGGAGTCCCTATGTCATACCAGCCTTCTTATTCTTCTGCAAGGATGGAAGTGACCAAAACACCGACAGGAATGGCCGCTGGAGAACAGTAATTGTATGGGGTGGGTGGGTCTCCCATCATACAAGGGTAAAAATCATGCATGAAATGAGTTGGAAAGGACACTGCACTCTGAGGAGCCTTTCGCTTCCAGCACGGTTTTGAACACCCTTGAAAACACCAAAGGTGGGCAAGTCCCAACTAGAGCAGGGTCTTTATCCAAGAAGCAAATTTTAGCATCTGTTTCACTTTAGGCCTAAGTTCTGCTGACTTCACATAAAGTCTCGCTCAACTGAAGGCCGAAAAAGTGATGTTTTAAATTTTTTTCTCCATTTATATTGTATTTCAGTGGGTCTCCTCTTTCTGCTCTGGTTTTGCTGTGAAAAAAATGCTACAGACCAACAGGATCTCTGGTTATCAGCTGTGTTGATGCTGTTCTTGGCTTTGAATGCAGGGAGACTGGAAAATTATTTTCTTGATGGAATTTCCTCAATACCTTTGCCATTAGACACAACGGAGTGAATATGACTTTGACGTAATTTATTCATCAGAATATTTGTTTAAGATGAACCTGCCAAGACTCTTGAATGTGGCTCAATCAAGAAGGGATGGACTAGAAGCTCAGTAATTAACTTTTTAAAGGGAAAATGTCCTTTTTTCCCCAGAAACGC
Organism: Buceros rhinoceros silvestris; assembly: GCF_000710305.1. Classification (NCBI taxonomy): domain Eukaryota; kingdom Metazoa; phylum Chordata; class Aves; order Bucerotiformes; family Bucerotidae; genus Buceros; species Buceros rhinoceros. Next base: position 10,372 of record NW_010398337.1, on the reverse strand, counting down.
ACACAGCTTAAGCTTCTATAAAGGCAATAGGTCGATAAACTAAGGATTTCTCATTATTAAGACAGACATGGTCCATCAAACACTCGATATTTCTGATACGGTATCAGCAAAAATATCATCAATTTCCTGGTGCCTTGTGCATTTTGAGGTCACAGAACTGCATGCTGTGACCCTTTAAGAACATGATAAATTCCTCTGGGAATATAACAGGACTGAACTTTTTTTTGTCTTCAAACTGTCTCTACCTCCTGCCTTCTGCTCTAAGCAGCAAGGGAGTGGCAGCTACAACTCTGCTTTCAAAAGAGACCAGCATAAAGAGCTATCAATTAGCGACTGGTCCAAGATCAGACTAAACAATGAGTAAAATTTCATGGTAACCAGTTTTCTCTTACTTTCCTGAAAATGGCTGGAGTTTGGAGCAGTGGAATTTTCCCAAAGCAGAACAAAAAGAATGAGATGTGTGTGAGAAGGCTTTTAATAGTGAATGTCTGAGGATAGCAAGAGGGGCAAGAGGAAGTAAATTTTGGCCAGAAGCCTCTTTCTGCCTACAAACACAACTAAGGTCAAGCAAAATTTGTCTGGAGGGCAGTGAGTCAATGATTAAGAGATCAGCTGCAGGTAAAACATCCTCTACATGCTGCAGTGGAGAGGCACAACCTCTAATGACTAGCCAGACCTTTTCCAGGGCCACATAAGGCCCACAGTGTCCCACCACACATGTGCCTTCTCAAACTAGAGAGGCATCTCTCTGCCTCTGGTTCTCCTACTCCTCCCTTCTCGTGTTGCCTAACCCACACATCCCTAGGGAAGAGGATGCCGGTTTTGACAGAAGCATTTTCCACAATTTCCCAGGGCCCCCGTCCCACTAGATGTGAGGGAACGTAGAGGCAGCAGGTCCATAGCTGTAGCTTCAGCTGTTTCACCACAATTTCTATTTGCAGGCACCTAGGCTGGGGGGACACACAAAGTAAAAAAAAAAAAAAAGATGGTGGGAGGGAGGTTCTCTGTGTGAGTTCATGTGAAGTTGGTGGTCAGGTGTAATTTGGTGAGGGGTGAAGATGGCCTGCAGGACTGTCAGGTCAGGAATCTAGGCAGTGTCTAGTATTGCTTATACCTGGAGATGCCAGAAATTAATCCATGACCTGGAAGAAGGTCCTTGGATAATCCTGAACAGATTGCAGCTGCCAGTGCCTTCCCTCCCTCCCACTCCCACCCCACCACACGCAAACAAGGCAGCTGGGATGCAGGAATCATTCTCAGAGAGGGATCCCATCTGGTGAGGGGAAGGGGATTGGGCAATTGATGTCGGCTTTTGCAGTACCATTCAGGACACACTCCCTCTACCCACGCCCCTGCCATGTAGCTTTTTGTGCTGTTTCAAGAGGAAATGCGTTGACAAGCCTTAGCAAAGTCTGACTGGGTTTCCTGCAAATCCAGAGCACCCATTGGTCTGGAGATCCTGCAGAGCAGATGGTTATGCAGTACCAGAGCTCTTTCACTCCTACTCAGAGAGAGGCTGTGCCAAGAACATGTGTTGTGGTTTAACCCTGGCAGGCAGCTCAGCCCCATGCACCCAGTGGGGTGAGGGAGAGAATGGAAAGGGTAAAAGTGTGAGAACTTGTGGGTTGAGATAAAGACAGTTTAACAGGTAAAGCAAAAGCTGCACACGCAAGCAAAGCAAAACCAGGAATTCATTCACTGCTTCCCGTGGACAGGCAGGTGTTCAGCCATCGCCAGGAAAGCTGGGCTCCATCACACGTAACAGTGACTTGGAAAGACAAACGCCATCACTCTGATCATGCCCCCGCTTCGTTTTTCTTCCCCCAGTTCTACTGGGGAGCATGGAATATCCATTTGGTCAGTTGGAGTCAGCTGTCCCAGCTGTGTCCCCCCTCACCTTCTTGTGCACCCCCAACCCACTCACTGGTGAAAGAAAAAGGCCTTGACTCTTTGTGAGCTCTGCTCTGCAGTTGCTAAAACATTCTTGAATTATCAACACTTTTTCCAGCATAAATCCGAAACACAGCCCCAAACCATCTACTGTGAAGAACATTAGCTCTACTCCAGACAAAAACCCAAGAGAAAAGCCAGCAGAAAATCCCATCTACCTGAGGAAGCTTAAAGCCAAATGGGCTCAGTTTAGGGTCAGGGTGCATCAGGCATCACGGAGCACCTAGTCCCATGATGCACTCGTTCAAAACAGTGGACTGCTTTGACTATTTGTTTTACTTGCAGCAAGTTTAAATAAATTGGCCACATGCAGAAGAATGAAAAAACTGCCAACACTGGCTGTAAAAGGCTGTAGGACATGGAGTAGAGGGGTTTCCCCCTTGGCTCACATGGGTTAGGAGCATTATGTAACCTTGTTTTGTAAGACGCGCATCAATCTCCTGGCACTGAAAAGAAATACATGTTGACTGCAGAAGTGGGAGAGCCAGGAATGTATTACACAGGAACAGCTCTTGCCAAAGTAAGCAACGTCCAAACATCCCACACTTCCCAAATTATCTTTCTTTCCTGCTTAATGCACTGTAAATGAAATTCAGTTGGACTTTGCTATTATTATGGACTCGATTCAATCCCATTTGTAATGTACATAGATAGGAACTGATGATAAAATGATATTGTTTGAACAAATAGCTCACTTCCTTTGCAATAATTCTTACCATTGTTAACATATTAATAATTATAATCACACGCTGCATTTTTAATAGTGCCTTTCTTCTCCAAGACTCCTAATGCTCTTATGAAATAAAGTGATTGTACTCTGTGTGTGTGTGTGCAATCTTAACTGAAAACGTATCCGACATCACAGCTCTGCCCGTAATCAGGCTTTAAATCATAAGGAGATTAACTAACTTTCCTCCCAATCCATTGCCTTTGCCATTTCCCGCAGCAGTCTTCTGGAGAAACTGGCTGCTTGTGGCTTGGATGAGTGTCCTCCTCGCTGGGTAAAAATCTGTCTGGATGGCTGGGTGCAGTGAGTGGTAGCGAATAGTTAAATCCAGGTGGTGCCCAGTCACAAGTGCTGGTCCCCAGGGCTCAGCTTTGGGGCCAGTTCTGTGTAATATCTTTAATATAAATGATCTGGAGGAGAGGATCGAATGCACCCTCAGAAAGTTTGCAGATGACACCAAGTTGGGTGGGAGTGTCGGGAGGATCTCTGTTGGACCCTCAGGAGTCTCCACGGAGGGGTCTGGACAGGCTGGATAATGGTCCAAGGCCAATCGTATGAGGTTCAATAAGGCCAAGTTCTGGGTCCTGCACTTGGGTCACAACAACCCTCTGCAACACTCCAGGCTGGGGGAAGAGTGGCTGGAAACTGCCCAGCGGGAAAGGCCCTGGGGCTGTTGGTCACCAGTGGCTGAAGATGAGCCAGCAGTGAGCCCAGGTGGCGCAGAAGGCCAACAGCATCCTGGCTTGTTCCAGCACTGGTGTGGCCAGCAGGAGGAGGGCAGTGATTGTCCCCCTGTACTGGGCACTGGTGAGGCCACACCTCCAATCCTGGGTTCAGTTTTGGGGCCGTCACTGCAAGAAGGACGTTGAGGGGCTGGAGTGTGTCCAGAGAAGGGCAACAAAGCTGGTAAAGGGTCTAGTGCACGAGTCTTACAACAAGCAACTGAGGGAACAGAGCTTGTTCAGTCTTGAGAAAAGGAGGCTCAAGGGAGACCTTCTCACTCTCAACAACTCCCTGACAGGAGGCTGGAGCGAGGTGGGAGTCAGGCTCTTCTCCCAAGTAACAAGCGACAGGGTGAGAGGAAACAGCCTCAAGTTGTACCAAGGAAAATTTAGGTTAGACCTCAGGAAGAATTTCTTCACAGAGAGGGTTGTCCAGGCCTGGCCCAAGCTGCCCAGGAAGGTGGGGGAGTCCCCATCCCTGGAGGGGTTTAACAGACATGTCGAGGTGGTTCTGGGGGACATGGTTTAGTGGTGATTTGGCAGTGCTGGGGAGGGGAGGGGTGGTTGGAGTTGGTGATCTTAAAGGTCTTTTCCAACCAAAACCGTTCTGTGATTGTATGATTTTCAGTGCCTTTTGTGTTGTTAAGTAAACCTCTGCTCATTCTTCCACAGAGCTTATAAAATGCTTTCCATCAAATTAAACGTTTAAGAAATCCGCAGCATTAGGCAATCTTTCAAGGGGACTCTTCATTTCTTTTCAGTGCTGCAGCCATTTCAGTCAAGTTTGGTTTCCCTTGATTTAAAAAACCAACCAACCAAACAAAAAAACTAAGACAAAAAACAGTGGCAGAAAAAAGGCTCCTTAATGAACAATATTAATACTTCAATGGTTCTATTCAGCCATTGCTGTTGACACTCTGGGTGTGCAGAAAACACGAGATATGCCCTAATTGCCCAGTCTTGAGTGAGGTCAACCCTGGGAAAAACACTTAAAAGTAGCTCATGCTACTTAATGTCATTAGACTACACATTGTGGTAGTTAGATTATGTATATTAATTAAAAATAAACAAACAACCCTACATCTAAGTCCTCTTGACTCAGTAAACACAGGCAGGTTTGCAGGGTCATAGAGGTTTTTTTAGGTCCACAGGGATGGTTGTAACAGGTACTACAAGATGTGGAGTAGTGTTTAAGGGAGATGGGTATTTCTTTAAATCTGTAAGTCAAAAACTCACCAGTACAAACTTCATGTGAATGATTCCTCTTTCTCTTACTGCTCAAGGGTTAAACACAGAGCCTTTGGAGGAATTTGTAGGAACTGGCCATGTATGGCACAGAGCCATTTTTTTTCTCTCTTAGAATCTGGGTATATCGGTGTTATCTTTAGCCAAGTAGATGGTAGAAGTAGTCAATGTTGGCACTGCTCACAAGCCCAGTGTCAAGACTTAGTCGATCTCTGTTCTTCTGGGTGTAGATTTTTGCTTGTGATTTTAGAGGTAGTACGCTAATTGTACCTACTGGCCCTTTTAATCACATCTAAAGATCAGAAAATAGGGAAAAGAGAAGGAACGGTAATCACTCACGAGGAAAATAATGCCAGAGAAAAAAGTCAAACTGCATTTTGGAAAAACGAAGTCTGGAAACTTTTTCCAGTAAAGACCAAACCAAGCAAAGCAAACCCCAAATCTCTTGTTGGCCACGCATGGAAAATGCCTATTCCTTAGGTAAATGTTTGAGTAGTTAAAAGAATGAGGGAAAGATGGTGTTAGCTAAAGTGGTTTGTGCATGGGTGATATAACGAGCTTTCTTCACCAGACAGATGTAACAACGGTGCAAACCATAGGAATGCCCTGCCCTGTGAGTCAACAACCTGACAACATAGCTCTTGTTTGCCAGTTTAGAACAAAAAGAAGCAAATGCTTTGGCTGCAGGAGCTGAAACTGCAGGGCTAACATGGGTAAACAAAAGGGAAGTATGTGTGCTGGAGCAGATCCAGCGCGCCAGGTTGTTAACGCTTCTACCTCTGTGGAAAATACTATAAATACTCTGTTGCCCACAAATAAGGAAGAATTGTAAACGTTGTGCGAGATCCCAGATTATTCACAGAGGTGCATGGAGACTTAACTGCAGGAAATACACGTCTTTTGGGGTTTTGGGATAAGGTAGCGGGGTCATGCTTGATCTCCACAGCGCCAATAGCAGAGCCTTTGCTCTGCAGCCCTGCTTGCCTCTTTCAAGCATCTCATGCCAGGACTCACTCCCTGTGTGGCTCTGCTATCCCAGGAGTTTCCAGATGAAGGCAATTCCGAAAAAGCAGCTTTCTGATGCTGGAAAGCGTGTCTTATTCTGAATTAGCTTTGTGCACAAACCACTCTTAATTCCCAGATAATCACCCAGGAAGCCAATCAATGACAAGCAACAACACAGACTGAACTCATACTCACACCCTTAATCCAAGTTCTCTTCCGTTAGGAGATAAGTTTTCAATAAGTTCACTAATCAACCAGTGCAAGTGGAGAAAGCAGAATGGGAGGTGTGATTTCACTACTTAGTTTATTTCCCAGGATTTACATTTAATTTAAGACTAAGGTAAAATGAGAGAAGTTCTCCCATACTAGTTTCCACCAGAAACATTTCTTTTTCATCAAGACAACATTTGCTGGTAACTCCGTTGAAAAAATAGGCTGAGAACCAAGACATAAGATGGTTGCAACATTATAAACAACTATTAAAGAAAACGGGCCGAATATAAAGGAAGGAGAAAAAAAAAGTGAGGAATCTCACTAGTCAACAGCTTTTCCAAAGCCAGTGGTGTCACTGGGAGTGGTTTTATCGTATACTTGAACCACTCGGGACATTGGGTGCTGTGAATTACATCTGAGAATCTTAGAGGTCAACCGCCAGCGACTGCCCTAACATTCATCTCTGCAGAGACCCACCCTTAGTGGGTCATCAGAGGAAACTGGGCTCTTCTGAAAAAATACGGAATCTTTGGTAACATCACTGGGAGAAATTATGAATGCAGTTAGTTTTAGCCCATTTCTTCAGAAGTTTGTTGCACAGGAGCATTTTCAGATTGGGAATCTGAAGTACAGTTTGAAAGGAAGGAGATGGGTCCATCATATTTGCAAATAAGTTGCTTCTTTAGGTCTCGGTCATTTTAGCAGGAAAACAGCGGTCTTTTAGCAGACCTGAGTTTGTCTCTTACTGCTTTATTAGCATCTCCAATGAAGACGTTAAAAGCCTTTTGCATCAATACCCTTTTGCGGTGTTGGCACATGTCATATTCCACTGTATGTGTTCAGGGTGACAGGCCACAGGACTTCTCCAGACACCATGGTGATCATCTGCTGCTCCACAAGTAGCTCCTGTCACATATGCTGACATTGTAAATTGTGAACTCCTCGATTTGCTCACCTTTGACATGGAGCTCACTGGTACATGGTGAAAAAAGACTCAGGGCTGGAGCTGGATAGGAAGAATGAGGACCGTAGTGCCTAAAAAACCATTTGAAAGCACTTGCTTAGCTACAGAACATAAAAGTTTTGTCTGGTAGTGCTTTGTTCTGTTTTCAGAAACACAACGACTTTAAATTGTAGCTGCTTCTTTGTAATTAGCTAAGTACAAAAGCCAAACCCATGGAAATTGTACGGTAAACACTACTGCTTACTGGTATATGGGAGAGAACAATGAGGGCACAGACTCCCATGCTAAAACCTAAAAGCAACACAATATGCTGTATTTTGGGGTGATTCCATTGTGCTGGCATTTGATTTAGGGAGAAATAATTGCTTTTGCTAACACAGAAACAAATTTTCTCCTGCCATTATGTTTTGGCTCTGTTTCCCCTCTCCTGTGCACAGTGTTTTGCCTGGCCAGTTAAGCAGGAGGTTAGCTGTGCTGCACCAGACATGTGGAGAGCAATTCAATGATTTATTACCTCTATTGAACACGGGTTTTGAAAAGCAAATATTGTCCAGTGCAAGAACACCACTAGTGACACTCAGCAGTTCGCTTCTCTAATGTTTTTCTTTGGGACCTCCCAAAGCATGGCAGAACACCACCGGAGTAACAGCTGGTCCCACAGGACATGCTGTTATGAAAAGAAAAGAAGGCTGAGCTAGGCTGGAGGAGATACAGTCACTTTCCTGCAGTGTGGACATCCAAGAGAGTCTGAGTTTGTCACAGTGAATTTCAAACAACACATGAATCATGAAACAAAGCCAATCCTACAAGCCTCCACATCTCCTTGTCAGGCGCAGCAGAAAACAAAACAAAACAAAACAAAACAAAAAGCCAGGTCACTTGATTTAACATCAGGCTTTGAGACTGGCATGTTCATGGTGAAGAAAGGGTAACAGATAAGATGACATTCAGTGACATTGCTACAATTATAATAGAAATTGTAAAGCTAGTGCTAAAAACCCAGTGTGGGAGCTGGGTGAGGCACGCTAGCTCAGGACAAAAACATGCTCAGTGTGGTAAAGGTTCTGGACACGTCATTGCAGCCAAGCTTTATGTCAAATCATGTACGGCAAGCAAGAGGATGAAGCTTAATTTGGTGCTCTCAACGTTAAGGAACACATTGTCCAAACAAGCCACATGGACTTTAATGAGCACTAAAAGCATCAACAAGGCCCTCCTGACTTGTGCCACTAAAACTCATGTCCCTGATCTGTACATGAAATTTATGAAGAACCTCACAGTGGAAGACAATTCTCGGGTCACCAGATTCCCTTCCTGTACCTAGAAGGAATCATATCAGAAATCTCTCATGAACTGACTGATCTACACCTTAAACCAAATAGTTCTCTTGCCTTTGCCATACTCTAAGAAAAATTGGTACAAGACCTGTTTGATGGCTTAGAAGCTACAAAGTATGTCTGATTTCAGATTAAGGAAGAAAAAGCAAATACCTCTGTAAAACCTGTTGATTATTCCACCCTTCTCATATTGACTTTCTGGGTGCAGACATTGTGTGCATCAAAATACGAAAATTGGCTCTTCAGTCTCCACCTGAAAAAGCTCTGTCAACATCAGACCTTTTTTGTTTCTCAGCAAACATGGTTTTAAGTAGGAATTAGGAGAACTATAATACAGGCTGCATGGAGTAACAGGATTGGTAATACGGTCAGATGGATGTAGTACTAATAAAGCTACTGCTTTACGCTAAACAAAAGAATAACTCTCTCTTCACACCATTTCTTTATTGTCTAGTGAGCCAATAGAGACACAAAAAGTTCTGTAAACTTCAATAAATTTTTGTCTGACTTATATTGGCCTAAGTAAAAACAGCAACACCTGCAATAGCAACACAGGATTGTCTCGAATGGACTTAAAGTGTTACACGATCAGCAGTGCTTAATATTTTCTCTCTATATGCATATGTGATGCTAAGACTGAGGTAGAGTCATCCATAATAAGGTGTTCCATAACTGATGATACAAATGTACTGTGAGAATGTGAATAGTGGAATGACCCTGTGTAAGCAGAACAACAACAACAAAAAAGGCTGTCGAAATACATACCGGGAAATCATGAATTATATCTACCAAAATGAAAGACCATTGTGGCTTTTTTTTTTCTTAGAATTTCACCTTTGTGGATGCAGTTTAGACTAATCCTCTATCAAAACATGAGGAAGTATCCCAATATTTTTAGGTGCAATACAGAATTTCGGCTTTTAATTTGTTCTGTTAACAGCTTCATGGCATTAATGGTGCTCTCTGGACCTGCCAGAGTGAATGAACTCACACTTTTTAATTTCTGGAATGCTTACAATACCTCTGGTATAGTTTAAAAGCCAGAGCACAAATAATGTTCTGAATATAGCAGTATAGTAATCTAATCTAAGTCAAACAACTTTCTAAAAAAAATAATTTCTGGATTCTTTTTCACCTTGGCCAATAGTCACATTTAAAAACACTGCAAAAGGTTCAGCCCAAGGTTGTTTTCTGACACAGTATTGCAAATCTTTGCTCAAAGAAAGCCAGAATTTATGTAAAATACGTAAGATGCCATGCTGAGTGTTTGCAGTGAACCCCGGAGTAACAATGTCACTGAAGAGGAAAGACAGATGTGCCAGAGGTTTCGTTTCCAGTGACGAAATTATGCATGAAGTTATTTTAACAGCAGAAATTACTACAACCTGTGGTTACTTGGTGAATGTTTTTGTGGAACAGATGCCCGGGGTGTGTATGAGTCTGGGAAAAAGGCTGACACTGGCTGCAGGTTAAACAGCTGGAAAGCCTGTGACCCAGCGTGACCCAGGTGCGAGACAGAGGCCCAGAGAACCAGGAGGGATTTTTGGTGGCGGTGGGAGGTACTGGAGTGGTTTTCTCTGCCCAAGAGGGATGCAGAGCACTGCCGTGATTTTCAATGGTCTTTGTGTTTATTAAAACCAAAAGCCCCCAAAGCAGCCACTACTGATCTGCAGTTTGGTGAAAACAACTGCTGTGTGTTGCACGTTCTGTGAAAGACTGTCTCTCTGTAGAGAACAACACCACTTAGAATCATAGAGTGGTTTGGGTTGGAAGGGTCCTTCAAAGATCATCTAGTCCAACCCTCCCTGCAGGGGCATCTTTCACTATATCAGGTTGCTCAAAGTGCCATCCAACCTGCCCGACCACTGCCAGTTCTGGGCATCCACAACTTCTCTGGACAACCTGTTCCATTGTCCCACCACTGTTACGGTAAAAAAAATTCTTCCCTATATTCAATTTAAATCTTTCCTCTCTCATTTAAAACTGTTGTCCCTCGCCATTTCAATACAGGTCCTGGTAAAAAGACTTTTTCTTATAAACCCTCTTTATATACTGAAAGGTGGCACTAAGAATTCCCCAGAGCCTTCTCTTCTCCAAGCTGAACATCCTCAGCTCTTTCAGCCTGTCCTTGTAGGGCAGGTTCTCCAGCCCTTTGAGCATCTTTGTGGCCCTTCAGACACTAAAGCTGAACCCAGCACTGCTGGGGTGG
>NW_010398336.1:0-1407 GCF_000710305.1 Buceros rhinoceros silvestris | reverse complement strand
GGCCCGTGCCGCCGAACGGAGACCGGAGGGATGTGGATGCAGCACGGTCTGTCCCTGCTCCTGCAGGTAGCAATGGGCTGCTATATCTACCACAATGGGCTGCTGTAGTTTACCGCAGTGGCTGCTCTCAAGAACGATGGATCGCTGCTGCCCTGCTAGCAAAACTGGCGCAATCGTGTCCTCTAGGTGAACTTTGCTCATTATAATGTCATTATAATACAAAACCACACCTCCAGCCCAAAGGCCACCCGCCTCCAAGGTGTGACCGCTCCCCACTGGGCATGTGCCCTGTGTTTTAACACCTGCACCTTCAAATGTGAAGCGAGAGATTTTTAATCCAATCAGAATAAAAGGAAAAAATGACCAGTCACTCCACTCCACCCAAAAGCATAGAAACAATATAAAAGGTGGCAGATTTTGGGGGACTTTTGGGGATCAGAAGACGCCATCGAAACTTTGGTATCGGTCGATGGGCTGAACTGATCTTCTCCCTCCCATGGGGAGCCTATTGGGTAAGAGATCTCTGCTTTGCGCGCTTAAATACTAACATCAGGCTGGCTGTTATTAATCATTATTGTTTAAGTTTGTGTGTTTAGTGCTTGTTTTAAATCCATTTCGCAGTCAATACCCAATTACCAGAATCATTTGAACCTGCATTTTGTCACATATTTACACAATAAACTATTAGTGTTGATTTAACACTGAAGGGATCTGTCTCAGTGTCTCTGCTACTGAGGGTTCCTGAATAGGTCAGGCAAAGATCCTCCAATCCCGTGGGCTACCAAGAGGGACTTGGTTTCAGCGACGCTGTCGGTGGGCCTGGGAGGCTGGCCAAGTTGTAAAGAATCCGAGAAGGTTCCCCTTCTCCCTAACAGGAGTGTGGGAGGCAGGCTGGGTGCCAGGATCTCGTCTTTCTTGGGATGCTGGTGGGCTGGACAAATTGTAAAGGGTTTAAAAAAAACCCCTTCCAGGCCAGGAATTTTAATGTCCAGCTCCATATGGGCCCCCCTTTTTGCAACAGGGTTTCCAAGAGCAGCCGAAGGTATCTGTCTCAGTGTCTCTGCTACTGAGGGTTCCTGAATAGGTCAGGCAAAGATCCTCCAATCCCGTGGGCTACCAAGAGGGACTTGGTTTCAGCGACGCTGTCGGTGGGCCTGGGAGGCTGGCCAAGTTGTAAAGAATCCGAGAAGGTTCCCCTTCTCCCTAACAGGAGTGTGGGAGGCAGGCTGGGTGCCAGGATCTCGTCTTTCTTGGGATGCTGGTGGGCTGGACAAATTGTAAAGGGTTTAAAAAAAACCCCTTCCAGGCCAGGAATTTTAATGTCCAGCTCCATATGGGCCCCCCTTTTTGCAACAGGGTTTCCAAGAGCAGCCCGAGCCCCAGCAGCAGCAGCAGCAACAGCGGCGG
>NW_010398335.1:4270-12067 GCF_000710305.1 Buceros rhinoceros silvestris | reverse complement strand
CTGAGATCTATTGTAGAATTTATGTCTGCAGTTCATTCCTCCATTCCACACAGAAGATGTGTTGTTTAAAATAATGTCTGTATTGTCACAGTGTTCTTTGCTGCAGTTACAACTTCTGTGTCCTTAACCCCACGCTTTGGAGCTGCGGAATGCCCCTGCCTCTGCTCGCAGCTGACGGGGGGAGCAGTTAGCAAAACTGCCGGGAGCAGCAGTGACTCCCTGCCCTGCCTGAAGGCAACCAGGCCTGGAAAGATCCCAGTCGGTGAAGGTCAGATCGTCTCGTTAGGAATACGGGGTTCCTGGTAGAAATTATTTCCACTAGATCAGATGTGTCTATATATAATTAGCTGATCGGATTCTTAGGGGAACAGCTGTGCAGCCATCGAAGCTATTGTATCACAGAGGTGGTTTTGTCAATCATGGTGTTACACAGAGCACAGGATCATATTTCTGTTTACAACAAATTGGATCTTGTCCCAAAAAGTCTGCTCTATGGGAAAGCTTGACAAAGCACGTAGAGCATGTTATTCCTGTGCCTCAGAATGATGAGACGCACTGAACTGTGCATGCCCAACGAAATGTTATATAGCCCTGAGCCTTATTTTAGGAGTATCCCCATTTTGGATGAGCAATAGTGAAATCCCTTTCCTTACGTGGTGCCTGGGGAAGGGCAGGCAGTTTTTAAGGAGAACTGTCTTGCTCAAGAATGCAGAGGACTGGTAAAAGCCAGCAGCAGAGACACGAGGCAGGTCCAGTTCCAGAAAGCTTCAGTCCTCAGCGAGCCTGACTTTTCAGTTATAGTACTGGCACACCCCTTTGATCGACTGCTCTCTAGAAACCAGCAGAATTCCTTCAGCGGGTTTCCCTGGGCAGGTGAACACGATGCTTTGCAGAGGCTCACTGAGCCCCTACTGTGAAGCACACACAGGCCTGGAGGTGCTGCAAGTGCTGCCACAACTGCCGGGAAACTCAGTGGGAAATTCTAGAAAGTAGCAGGTCCCCAGAATTCTGCTATTTCTCAGATGATAAAATATGTTGTCTCAGATGAAAAATATGTTATCTCGTGATTGCTGTTAAATGGGAGGCAGGAATTTCAGGTCCCCAAAAAATCCTTTAAGTCCCGTGCTCCTGCTGGAGGAAGCAGGAGTCTGATTCTTCAGCCAGCAGGGCCCCTGCTGTCAGCAGAGACTTACTGGTACGGACCTGGTGTTAGTGGGCAGGCAGTAAAGCTCGATGTTTCTGTGGCATCCGCAGAACCGGAAATCCCTCCGTGAAGTGCCTGCTCTGCAGCAGCCGATCGTACAGGCAGGCAGACCGGAACTGAAGAGACAGAGAGCACAAACTGACTGCGGGTCAGGTTGGTCAAGATACCGATTGCAGAGATTGATGGAAGCTTCCTGGGGTGACGTGACTTGGCTTTGGTTATTTTTCAATGATTGTCATCCTGGAATTTGTGCCCAACTCAAAAGACCAGAAAACAGGCACTGTTTATAGTGTGCAGTGGAACCAACGCATACAAAGCCAAATTCATCGCTGCTGTAAAACAACCGTCTGCAGTCTGGCCAGCGCTGAATGCTGCTCAGTCACACTGTGTATGTTAACGTGGTCTCTAAGATACTGATCACAGCATTACAAATAATTGTGTTTCAAATATCTCACTGCCACTCTCTTTATCCTTTGTTCGTTCCAGATGAAAGTAGTCTGTGGATGGACCCAAGTCATGTGTAGCCTGGGGCCCACGCTTTCCCTTCTTGCATCTAGGATAAAAAAAAATATTATTCCTGTAAAACTAACCAGCCACTTAATTGCATCTCGTAGGGGTGTTTGGAAGGCTGTCTCTCCCAGCTGTTTTGTAGGTATCTGGACGGGTATCTGCTCCCTTCCCCTCTTCCTCTGCGGCACGGAGCGGGCAGGCAACTGAGAAGGGATCCCTGGAAGCAGCTCCTGTGGTCCCTCCTCGGTGCCATTATCCAGTTCTAGTCCTTTCAAAATTAAATACGTGAGTTATGAACCTGCTTTAGAACAAGTTCGATCTGTTGGTATGAAAAGCCAGTATTTTCTTCCACCTGAGGTTCTAGAATCTACCTTTGGCTTCGTTCCTTTTCTGCAGTCTGGTACAATCGCTCCAAGGAAGGTGTGATCTCCATAGCCACTGGCAGAGGGGAAGCAGCTCTGAAGAAAGGTGACAACTGAAATTCATGTTTTAGTGTAAAGTATTGAATCTTTGATCAGCCAGCACGTGTGAAAGGGGTGACCTCTTTTAGGAGATCTGCGCAGCAAGCTGCTGAGCAGTCTTGTCTTCTGGGAGCCCACGACCAGTTCTGAGCCTCACAATCACCCGCATTAGATTTCTTCAAAACATCCTGTGCTCCTGTCCCGTGGAATGGCTTCTGAAGAGCCCCTTGTGCCCTCTGCCATTCCAGAAGCACGTGGGAAGAGTCCCTGTTTCATGTAGCGCCCAGGCCTGGCTCTGGAATGGGGTTCTGTGTAAGCTGCTGAATCTTAGAGAAAATGTCCTCCCCTGCCTGTAAAAAAACGCTTGGGGGCTCCTTGCTAGTGCGTAATGCACCTGTGTGTTTCTCGGAGAGTTCCATACAGGACTGCATTTCCTCTGTGAACTTTGAGTGAGCTGCTTAAGCTTACTGGTAAAAAGCTGTGGCCAGGCTCACCCCACAGTTCTTTGTACAGAGCTCCTCATAATGTGATACGAGCTTTCTGCTCTTGGCTCAGCTCTGGGGTCATTGTCACGTCTTTTCATCTTCTGAATTAGAGACAGTTTGATTTATCCCATTTGTCATTCTCAGATTATTTTAGGAACGTTCGTCCTTCAAATTTTGTTACCCACCACCCCCCAGCGTAACAAACACCGGTGCTTTCCGGTGCACACTGTAAGCTTTCAGAGGGAAGGTGCTGAACGTGCCTCTGTGCTTTGTGGAGTACAGGACACCTGGTGGTGCTTAGCAGGTACGTGTGTCCCAGCAGCTCTTAGTCACCAGTGTTCCTGGGCAGGGCTTGGCTTCATTTTTTGATAGGAGAGGGGCAAGAGAAGGTGTGGAGATACGAATGAACTGGATCCCTGTCACGCTCTGACTATGTGGATGCACATAAATTTTCCATGAACTTACCGTGTGGTGTTTCACGGCTGTAAAGACACCACAAGGCGGTTTCCCCTCTTGTTTCTCTCCCTCCTCAAAAAATCACCCCTCTTTATTCAGCTTGCTCCGGAACAGATGTGCAGCTGTAGGAACAGGAAGAGATAACCTTGAACTCCTGCCTTTTCAGCCCGTGGAGTGCGTATGGCCACCAACTGGCAGCAGCAGCGCATTCCCTGTCTCGCTCTATTTAAAGCATCCCAAGGCTCTCGGGAACAGCTGCAGCGGCGACCCCTACAACAGGCGAT
Organism: Buceros rhinoceros silvestris; assembly: GCF_000710305.1. Lineage (NCBI taxonomy): Eukaryota > Metazoa > Chordata > Aves > Bucerotiformes > Bucerotidae > Buceros > Buceros rhinoceros. Next base: position 8,667 of record NW_010398335.1, on the reverse strand, counting down.
GAAACGGGCAGAGGGGGCGATGGCAAAGCCAGGTAAGGCGCGCAGCTGAATGGGGATGTGACAGAGTATTCCTAAAACTCAAAAATCCGAGCAGCGGGATGTCAAAACACTCAGCTCTGTGTGTTCTTGGGGGATCCGCTTTGTATTTCGCTGTTTGGTAGGAAAGAGAACCGGATTAACAGCTAATTCCATTAACAGCAGCGAGTTTGGAGTCGCTTGGGTTCCTCCCGTGTTCCCGAGTCCTTCCAGTTTTGTGGAGGTTTCGGTAGTTGTAATTTTATGTTGACTAATGTAATTAAACAGAACTGTGTAAAATGAGTTAGGTTTGAGGCATTTCGAATGTCCTGTCTGTAACTGAAAGCTGGGTGGAATGCCAGGGGAACGTACACTGATCTGCATTTTAACCCCACAAAGCCGGTGCCGTTGCAAAATGAAATGTTTGTTAATAACGACCTGTTCGTTACGAGCGCATTTCCACTTTCTCCAAGGAGAAAAGGCATTTTATAAAAAGGTATTTTATATTGACTGTCACTTTCTATCTCTTCACTGCCAGAGGTGTGGGTGGTGGAACGGCTCTAAGTTCAGCGTGGTAGTAGCTGTCTATGCAGTTAGTCAAGGAGTGCTTTTCCCTGTAAAAGTAACTTTTGCTACATCTTCATAGCTCTATTAAAGCCTTTAAAGCCTTTTACCTCTATTTTTGCACCTGGTATCTAAGGAGGAGAGTGGAACTACTAGACTCAGATACAACAGGTTATTGGATGCTGTTTCTTCGTTTAGTTTTTACATCCACAGAAATGACACTGCTTCTGGTATTCCCGCGGGAATCAGCACTTCTCCATCTTCTACATTGGTAGGATGGATTTGTGCTTAAGTTTTCTATTTTTTTTCAAAAAGCAGCAATCACTCAGATGGACCATGCTGACCCCGGCCCTGGGGCAGCAGCAATGCACGGGCAGCTGGGCTTTACTGTCGCCCGCGCACACCTCCAGCCCGGCCCCTGGAGTGAAACAGTGGGGCAGCCTCGCTGCAGTGAGGAACTGCAGCTTCGCGTGGTCCTTCAGCATGAAGCTGGCAAACGCCATCAACACAAAAGCCTGTCTGCATCAGCTCTGTGGTTAAACTGGCGTTCAGAGCACCACAGCCTCAATCGGCAGCACAGAAGGAACATGGAAAAACTTGTCTGCTGGGGCTGGCAGCTGGGAGCCCAGCAGGAAACATGGTCTTCTGGGCCACACATTCCTTCCCAATCTGCTGACCAGTGTGGTGTTCAAACTGCCATCCCAGTGACACGTTAGTGCTTTGCGGGGTGTGTGTGTGTGTGTGGCCAAAACACAAAGAAAACTTCGGTGCAATTCTGAGGCACCTTGGAGTCGGGAACGTAAGACTGCGAGTTCAAGCTTGACGGGCTCAGGCAGAGGAGCGTTCCCTTCTTTACCTGCCAAGCCTCCGCCTGTTTAGCGGGGGTGGGAGTTTTTCCACCTGCTGTCTTGGGGGCCCTTGTCAATGTAGCGAGGCCCAGACGTTTCAGGGGTGAAGGCAGTTCACTGAGATCACAGGCATTGTTTTGCTCAGGGTAGCAGGCAGGAGCTTCGATGGCAAAACTAAGCCAGCTTACGGTTCTGGATACAGGTAAACCCCAGAAAAGAGATGAGAGTGACCAGATGGAGTTTATCAGGCTGTAGTTAACTTGGAAGCCGGTGCTGCTGATGCTGCAGTTGAGTGATCCCTCGTTTCACTGCAGTATTGGGCAGCCCATGGTGGGCAGTTCCCAGCGCTCCCAACCCACAGAAGCACAGAGCTTGGGAGTCTGTTCATCGCACGCCAAGGAGCCCTGCTGCAGCACAGCAAGTCTGCTGGGTTTGCTGCTCTGACCAGCCCCCCTCTGGTTTTTTTGAGATAAATTTGTGAGTGAAGCAGAGAAAAATTACTATAATAGGGGAAAAAGAAAGCGATTTGTAGCTGGAATGCCGGTTTACGTACACAGGTCACAGTGAGATTCCTTCCTTTAGTCTCGCTGCCATCCAGAATTGGCCTTTCTGTTTGAGCAGGCTCTGGCTCAAACCCTGGGGCTGGTTTCCCGGGTCAGTCTGAGAGCAATATTTGTGAGTGCAATAACCCACACTCCCCTCGGTATTCTGCTTTCGTGAGCGTTCTGCTTTCGTGAGCGAGTAGGAGACCTCATGTTTCAGGGTTTCAGCTGGGTACCTGCAGGTGTCGGTACAGATTTCTTTCTTTCCAAAATGCAGCTGATTAGAAGTGTTCTGTTCCTCTGCTGCTAGTCCCTCCCCATCCCACCCCACCTCCACCTCGGGCTGGACAGCGCAGATGCTCTCGTTCTGCCCTGCTCCATGGCAAGGGTAATCCCAGTTCTCAGGATTAGACTCGGGACAGTTTTCCCTTAGACTAAATGTGGGGACCTTGGAGTTTGTCACCACTTTCTGAGTGAGGCCTTTCAACGGGGTTACCTGCTCTGTCGTCTCACCTGGCTGAGCCTCGTGCCTGTCTCACGTTTCAGTCTCTCCTATTCGTGGCACAAAACAGAGTTTTCCAAGCAGTTACTTTACTAACTCAAGCCTTGGGGTATCTGTCCTGTGACCTAGCGGAGATCACAGAAAATGATCTCACGGTCATTTCTGTCCCTAAACTATGAAACACGGCTCCCGTGAAACACTGTCCCTGAGAGCCAGCGGCCTCCTGATAAGTCCTGGGCCCAGCATTCCCACTGACCCATCAGGTGGTGCCTGCCTCTTACCCTCCTGCCTTCCAGCTGGTCTCATTCTCAGCAGACCCGGAGGCAGCTCAGCTCAGCAGAGCTCTGTCAAACCTCTCCCCTGCACGCGGCAGGATCCGGCCCCTTCTTTGTAACGGCACCTTTAGAAAAAGTGCTGAGTAAGGCAAAGTGATTCCCCCCAAAACTAGCTTTACCTTGCCAAGTGTCCAGGGAATAAGGGTCTTTAAAAGAAACTGGTCAGGCACTCCTCTGTGGCCAAAGGGCACCCAGGTCCAGAGCAGGGTTTTATCTGTTTGCTGCGTGGTTGCTCCTCTGTTCAGTATTTGTATGGCGGCACATGCAGGTTTTCTCTCTCTCTGCCCCTCGCTAGACCCACCACGCAATAGCATGATGAGACACGTTTGTGTTGAGCACAGCTTTAACAGAGCAGAGTGGAAAACCTTAAATTATTAACATCCCCGAGAAGCCTGTCTGCTTGATCTAAACTGTGCAAGGTGGTGTGAATAGTCTTACATTATTTATTAATCCCTTCAAAAACCTGGCAATCTTTCAGCTGCAGAAAGACGGCTTTAGAATGTTGTAATACGCTGGTAAGTCATGTCATCTCAGGGGTCGGTACGCTGCACTCGGACAAGTTTCTGCGCTTTGTAGGAAACCGATAGAAGTTCTTTGAAATTCTGATGCTGTACAGAAATGTATTTCCATAGAGCGCTAGTCCTGCTTTCTGCGTGCTCCCTGAGGACCAACCCCCCCCCCGCCCCCGCATGGGACTCTGTGACTCCCTGTAACATTCTACCTTCCTCTGGTGGGCAGAACAGGCAGGCCGCGGAATGTTTGTGCCCAACCCAGCCAGGCCAGTGGTACCTTCATCTTGGAAACCCTTACGTCATTTTCTTACCTGAACGTGGGGAAGGCCCTTGCAGTGGATAATCAAATTGACCTTAACTACCCCATATCGTGGGCAGCAAGACAGGAGCGGGCTAAGCTGGGGGTGGATGGTGAATCCCTGCCGCTGGCAAACATCCCTTTGGGGTGTGGGAACTCGTACGGCATCCCCTCAGTGCATCCCTGGGCACGCTGGTCTTACGTGGGTGCAATGTTAAATAACCGCTATGTTCTTGATTTACTGTTGCCAACCTCACGAGACTTCTAGAAGGTGCCATACGTGTCAGGGCCTGAATCCTAAACCTGCCGGGACAGCAGCTGTCACTGGAGTCCAGTGCAGATGTGCTCCTGGAGACCTGTGAGAACAGTGCTTGTCTCCTGCCTGTGCCCTGCTCCTTTTGGGCAGGCTGAGCCTCCTACCTGTCTGACTGCAGGGGCCACACTGTCAAGTCCTCCGGGCTTTTGCTGCATAGTTTCATGCGAAGGGCTGCCGAGGTATGGGGACTCCACGCTAAAACCATCAGTCCCAGCCAACGTGACTAAGCTTGCAGGAATCCTTTTGCTCCAAGATAATCGAGGGGTTGCTGTGTTTAATCAGCGGATTCAGGGGCAGTGTAACACAGCCTGGCTGATACAGACCATCTTTTCTCTTGCAGCCCAGGTCCCGCTTTCACGACTCGTCGTCCCTGTGCTCCTTGCAGTGGGCTGGATAGTGGGCTGTGCTCTAATGGTTTACATCGTCTTCTCCTGACGGAAGTAAGTGACTCGTACACCATCAACC
>NW_010398335.1:540-4163 GCF_000710305.1 Buceros rhinoceros silvestris | reverse complement strand
TCAAGCCCCCCCCCCCCCCCGCCCCCGCTTCGGTTTGCACTGCCACCTTGAGATGTCCTTTCCTCTGATTTACAGGACAGAAGGATTTGCAGTTATGCTGATGAGAAGAACCTGGAAGTTAAACTGAAATTCCCAACGACTGCAATATGTATCAAATGAGTTATTTTTAGTATCAACGCTGTAAACATGGTGTACGCTTTTTATCTACCACCAAGGTTTGAAATGCTGATTAGAGCATTAGGAAGAACCATTGAACCAATTTCCCAGTTTTCAAATGCTTTGTAATTGAGCGAGTAGCTTCCGGAGCCCGCATAGGTCAGATACCTGCCTGTTCTCCAGCCTGCTCTGATGGTGCTACCTGGAATTTAAGCAGTTTTGGAAACCGTTTGCCCTGAGTTAGGGCTGCAGCAGCAGACAAAAGCATGAGCTAAGCTCCTTTGTTAGATGCACTGAGCTGGAGAAGAAGCAGCTCAATGTATCTGGGCAAGTTTTCAGTGAGTTAAGACAAATTTTTAAGCTCTGTAGTAAGAAATTACTAAATGTACAACTTTGTTGCAGTCCACTGTCTCTGTCCCAAGATCTGAGGTTTTAGTATCTGAATAAATTTTCTGGAACTGCATCAACTTCCTTTCCTAAAGAAGCAGACGCACAGTTGTACAAGTGTGCTAATACATAAACCAGGCAGGTTCCAGGAAGTGAGAGGCAGCCGGGGAAGCCACCTGGAAGCAGTGAATCCTGAAGTGTACGACTCAGACTTCCCAAATCCTAGACCGTTCAGGTTCGATTTCCTAGCGCACAGACAAATGCCAAATTAACGGTCATTCCCTTCCCTCCCTTCCCTCGTCTGGCGTTCGGGGCCTGGTTTTGTATTTTTCGATGGGGAACCAATGCAGTTCTCTCAGTTTCTCGGTCCTGGTGCAGTGCTGCCAGCTGTTCAGACCCCCCTGTCGCACCAGGGCAGGAGCCGAGAGGATCACAGGCCTCTCTGCCCCACAGCGCTGGTGGCTGTTGCCTGGTGTACCAAATGTCACAGCTAAACCCTTCGCCGTGAGTCCCCCCAAGGTACTGTCGTTCTGCCTGAATTGACCTGGGGGTGGGATTCTTACACCTTTCCTCAGAAACTTGGCACATTGCTCGCTATCAAATGTTTTAAATAGCTGCTACCAGCGAAGAAAATTTTTAGAAACAGGCAGGAGTTACTTTCTCGCGAGGCCTGGGGGAGTTTTTTTAGCCTTATGATGGGGAAGATTTCTCGGAATCTATTGTTATGGAATGGAAACCTCTACGTCTTTCAAAAAGAAAACCTCAGATGTATTTAAGGTTGTGAGGTCTGTTGTACAGCGCAGCGTGTCTAGAATTGTGGCTCAGACTCTTTGGCCTCCTGATGATCCTGTACTAGGGGGGTTGCCTGTTTTAACTGTAATTGGAGATAATTATATTCACCTGCTAGATAATGTGCCCTGAGACCTCCCAGTGACCTGGTCGTTTAAATCAGAATCTGATAGTCTGAGCCACTGCATTTCCACAGACAGCTTTGGGCTTGTGAGCTCAAAGATTTCTGCACTAACAAGCTTCAGTTCTCAGGAGACTAAATCATTACTAATTCGGTCCCCAGTAAGAGCAGAGAGCTGCTCGTGGGAGGCATGTCTTGGGCATCCTAGCAAGACATGTCTTTATGAGAAGTTAAAACATCTTAATGACCCTTGACAGGGTCAAATAGAGAAAGAAACTATTTTTTTTTTTACTCCTGCTCACATAATTTGTATAATATTGAGAAGGTGAGGAAGGTGCATCAATCAGATGCCTTAGGAATCAAAAAAGAAATGTATCTGACCATTGTGCAACCATGAAAACTCCTGGTGACTCTCCAAGCTTGCTGTTAGCAGGACACCTGAAGTGTGGCAGTCTGGGGAATTGTCTTAACACCGCGTCACTTCGCCTGTGAATGAACCGAGGGCGGAGGGGCAATTCTGTTCCACCAAAGGTCCTGAGAGAGGGGGGGTGAACTGCGCAGTCTCCTGGGGAGCTGGAGAGTCCCAGCCTCTGCAGCAGCTGCTGCTTCCACATGCGGACCTCCAGCATCACCAGCGGCCTCTGGTCATGTTCAGATGAGCACATCCATTCTAATTCCCTTGAGCACGCAGTCGGTGTAAAGCTCAGAGGCTGGTTTAAGTGTACACCTGGAGCAGACACCTCAGTACCTTGTTTTAAGGACCAATGCCTCATCTTCCAAGAGGGAGGCCACTCAGACTGATACTAGCGCTGACTGTCCAGCTGTAGACAACAGGGAGGCTCCCTGAAGACAGAGGTAGGTGCACATGGAGTTCAGTTCTCTGGTGGCTTTTAAAATGTCCCATAACAGCCTCTGCCATTATACCCAGTCTACGTCTAGTCTTAGAAGCTCCTTCTTCTTCTTGTCAGCAGACAAAGCACACGGGGAGTTCCTCACCCCGCGCAGCTGGTCAGCGGCGCCTGGCTGCATTACGCCAGCAGCAGCTCTCCTGCAGCTGCCCCGCAGCTCTGACCCACGTGGCTGCAGCGCACCCCCCACACGGCACCGCCTGGCTGGGTGTGCGAGCTGCCCGCTCCCTGCCTGGCCACGGCCCTGCAGGACAGGGAGCCACAGGCGGTGAGTCCAGCGCGACCACATGTGTGTTGTCACATCTCAGTTTATTTACCAGGCACTGATGAAGAGAGTTCTCTAAGGTGTAGCCGGCTCAAGAGGCTTTGTCACGTGTCTAACAACACTCGAGATGGGATCGTTTCAAATGAAAATGCGACAGAGCTAAAGTATAAATATGACAATATGTTTTAGTTTAAACTTGATTTTGAGAGCAGAAAGATCTGATTTGGCAGAGGAAAACAAAATAACTTTTTGGGTTGGCTTCAGTATTGTTGAGCCGACTTGCTGTATACAAAGTAAAAGAAGTTCCTGCCAGTTTTGTAGAGCAGTAACAGGAGGATTGTTCCCAGCAAACAAGCACACCACACGCTGTGTAAAGGGCACTGGCCACTCTGCAGCGTGGCCTTTTGCAGCCACCTTCAGGACAACACCCTCGGATGTCTCTTCCTAATGGAGCTCTGCAGGCACTGCTGGGGCTTCCCACGCTGGCAGGGGTGGATCGCCTCACAAAAGGTGCCGGATTTGGCTTTTTTTTTCCTTGAAAAATAGCATGAGTGCTTGGGTGTTATGTGTTTTCTCTCCATGAAAGGATCCCAGTGATTTAGGAGACCACCTCCGCGCACAGGTTCAGATTTCTGCCCAAATTCCGTGTATTGCTATCAAAGCGTGGAGAGAGCTTCCATTCTCCTGTCACTGTGCCAGCACGTGGAACACCTGTGTTATGACCCTGGAGAGGACTCTGGCTGCGTTACAGGGTGAGCCATTGGGCTCTAAAGAGGTGTGTCGCACCACCGGAGATCTGTTCCCCAGGAGCAGATGGCCTGCACGCGTGGAGGGGGGGTACCTTTGCAAGCCCCCTTTTCATGTCTTTGTTTCCTTCCAGATAGGGTGATGTTTTCGCTGATCTAAGAATTAATTACTCATCACTTGATTTACACAGCTAAGTGGGAACACATGGGTTCCTAGTGCTCCAGAGAATGGTTGCAAATGTGCACCACGG
>NW_010398335.1:0-386 GCF_000710305.1 Buceros rhinoceros silvestris | reverse complement strand
ACCGCTCTTTGAGGAAGCTGATTTGGGATGAGCCTCTGGCCGGGATGTTGTTCCAGTCTCGTTTATATTGTTTTAATGCTTCTAATCCACTTTGAGGGTGTGGGTGTACACAAGAGTGTAGCTGTGTTCCTCTCCGCTGTGTACAGAGTGGAGCTGTTATGAGAACGCCCACCTCTCGACCACAGTTTATCTTCAGGAGAACGTCCCCCTCCAGACCTGAACCAACGACAGCGGCTGCAGATCCCTGTGCCTGCCCCTCCCCTCTTCTCTGCCCCACCACCAGCAGCACAGAGAGCAGTTTAACCCCAGCTCTAAGTCCTGCTGGCTCCAGGCCTGGCTTAGCCTTGCCCTTCACTAGGGTTTAACCCTGTCGGTACCTGTGGGCC
>NW_010398334.1:7335-12556 GCF_000710305.1 Buceros rhinoceros silvestris | reverse complement strand
CTCATCCTTGGTCACTGTGTTTCCCCCCGCATCCAGGAATGGAGGTGTATGGGAGAATGGAGATGTATGGGCATTCTCCTTCATCTGCCTTTTGTTGGCAATGTATTTATAGAAACATTTGTTTTCAATTTTGTGTTTAAAAGCTAAACCTTTCTTTATGGATCTCCTTTTTTTTTTTTTTTTTTATTAAACACTCTTGTTGGATAGTCAGTGTATTCCCCTGAGGTCATCCATTAATGAAATAGCTAGAGATAGTGGAGACATTTTGCTTTAAGCAGTATTATTATATCTTTGTTTTTGAAAACATAAAGGTAGAGGAAAAAATACAAATAGTGATAATTTTGCTATAAGCATCATATTTGTCATTTTATGCAACATTAATAAAACAAGTAGAAAGCTAAAATACAGGGTTTTTTTGCTTTGCATTTTTTATTCAGATGGTACCGGTGATGTGGTGTATGACTGTATTGATATTTCAAATCTAGTATTTCAGAATTACTTCCTATTTACTTATGGGTATTTTAAAGTATGCGTCACATTGAGTTTTTTGAATTTGTTTTCTTTTTTTTCTTTCCTTTCTTTTTAAAGGTGCATTTATTTCATGTAAATATTATGTCTGACTACCCATTTGGGGCAGATGCTTGCTGTTTAGAAATCAGCTACAACGCTCTTACTGTAGCCACTGTTCCCTTGTGTAATGAGTTTCTTGAACTGTCAGCCTTTAAAAAAGAAAGTGCATTTACTAGAATGTTAACAATTTTTACAATGCATAGTATAAAATGAGTGAGTGAGGTGTTACAGGTATCTCTTTTCAGTTCCAGTGGTAGAAGAAGGTACAGTGTGCTTTACCTGTCCCTGAGTTTTGGATAAGCTGTTCTTAGCACCATTCAATAACTCTTGTTAATACGAGCAATGTACATTCTACTGTTATGAATGGCAGAACCTCCCTAGGCTTGCTGCAACCTCTGTTTCAGCCATGACATTCACAGCTGGCCTGGTAGGAAAGTGTGACAGTGATTCCAGAAGGGGATTCCTCCCCAGTTCAGTGATGAATGGACATCTTATTAAAACCAGTGGAATGTAATTAGAATAAAACCACCCACTGCTTTGTATATTCAGTCCATGAAAACGAAGGGCTGTCATGCTTTGTCCAAATGTTGTCTAATGTCAGTACCATTTTTCAAAATTCATGTCAATCAGTAGTGAGCCTGGTACTGTAAAAATGTTCCTTTTTCTTCTTTAAAGTAACCAGATTTGAAGAGTGCATCGCTTTATTTCAGACATTGCCTGTAGAACCCCTGTTGAGTGCAGCCAGGGTTTGCTGAGGACTATTACCTCCTCCTCTCTTCTCATCATGCTCCAAGTGACTGATAGTGACTGTAAGATTTATTCTTTCATTACTGTGCCAGGAAATTGATCAATAACAGCAAAAGAAATAGTAAAAGCAGTTCCCTTTTTATTTAAGTGTTAAGTGGTATGCTACAAGTGCACTTAAAAATAAATTATATGGTTGGCATAAGAAGCTGGCATTTACAGAATGGTAGGTAAAGACAGTGCGAGGCAGCAAGATTTGCTTACCAAATCTATCTTCAGTAGTAGAAGATCAAGTTAAAATGGTATATTTTTAACTTAAATTTACCCACTTAAATTTACGGAATTATACAAGAGAGAATGGACTTGAGGGGGAATATTATAGGCAGCCCATTAAAGGTAGATTGATGGTGTTACTTTCTGCATTCTTCTTCAAAAGGTAGTTTTTTTCAGTTTACAGAATTTGTTTACTTTTATGTGGAGGGCAGGCAGATGTTGTTGAAGGATGGTGATTTTTCATGTTTGTTCATATCTGGTGTTCAGTCCTATCTGATTTAAAGAAATTTGGTTTTAGTTAAGCTAGCTTTCCATCTGAAAGCATGTAAGCATACAAAACAGGGAGCAAAACTCATCTGATCAAACGCAGGTATTTACTTCCCCGATAAACCATCTAAGTTCCCTTTGCAGTTAACAGAGAGAAATGGGCAGTTCAGAACATGATTCATTCCATTCTAGGGGTGTTTGGAACAGTTCAGGTGAAACATACCCGGTAAGGGTATTATTACTTTTTTTGTTACTGAATATTTGGTTTCCCAAAACTCTGGAACTGTAAGCCTATCTGTGTATTTTCTGCTTGCTGCTCCTTCTATTCTGAAGTCCTTTTTCTCACTTCCTTTGTTACCATGCAGCTCTTCACTTGGCACGTCTCCTGGCCCACTCTGGATGGTCCCACTGCCTGCTTCTCTCACACTTTGTCTTCTTTGCCTTTTTGCTTCAGCATGCTTTCCCTCTTGGCTTCCCTCAGCATCTCGCTCTCTCTGGCTATCTTATGTCCATATATATAGATAACTATAGATAACACTTACACACGTCCTTCTCTGTTTCCCCATCTGGGATAGCTTCTCTTTTTTTTCAAAGGCCTGTCCTCTGTTTATTGTTCCTTGTTCTGCTTTGAGTGGTGGTGTGCAATGGGGTACTTCTCTGGTGCATGCCCCAGCACACAAGGTAGCTGCTTTCTCAGCATGGTTTCATCACACATGTTGGCCTGTGCTGGTTGGGATGGGACATGGGGAGGCAGAGGATAGAGAGGACCATGAGATGTTTGGTGTTGGCTCTATCAAGAGAGTACCAAACACTGTTCTCGGATAGAGACGTGGAAAGCCTCTGGTTCATGGGGGAAGGGTATCATGGTGATGTTTCTGCTGCTGTTGAGTGTCTTGAGAAGAAGATCCCATGATCTTCATTCACCAAGACATTGCTGTATGGGCTGCAATACTTACAAAGGATGGGACTAATTTTTCCTAACCACAGATAGTTACTATTATAGTTAGTTGTCTGTATAAAACTTTCTTTGTGATCAGAGTTAGAATAAAATACTTTCAGGGTATGTTTCACCTGAACTGTTCCAAACACCCCTAGAATGGAATGAATCATGTTTTGTAACTGCCCATTTCTCTCTGTTAACTGCAAAGAGAACTTAGATGATTTATCGGGGAAGTAAATACCTGCGTTTGATCAGATGAGTTTTGCTCGCTGTTTTGTATGCTCACATGGACTCAGATAGAAAGAAGAAAATGGTATTGAATCAGACAAGTAATTTGATGGTTCAGAGAAGGTATTGAGCACTTCTCTTAGCACAGATAGATCAAGACTGTGCTAATGAGGAATCTCATGAGTGTGCTGATAAGGAAGGATTACTCAAAGGCCTGTGTTTTAACGAAAGCTGATGCAAATATTGTGGGGGGTTAAAATTTGCCAGAGGAGTTAATGTCTCAGCTGCCTGTGTTACTTTGCAATAGCAGAGCTTTCTAAATTCTCTTGAACTGACATTGTTTCTTCACTCGTTTTTTCCAATCTGAAGAGAACTAATTCCCTGGGTGCACTTGAGAATCTTCCTCTGGATTAGGCTGGGAAGAAAATTTATCTGAAAAGGGCCTGGCTAACCCTGAGGCTATTCTGTTGATGCTCGTGAAGGTTTTAACTGGTCTTTCGGAATACATTGTGGTGATGGCTGACATCTTACATACTTCGGCTAAACCATCTTCCTGATGGTGTAACCTCTTCAATCCCTTTAACCGAACAAGAAGGTGAAGAGTCAGCTTGTTCTAAGCTTAAGATGTGCTAGTGAAGTAAAGACTTTAAAAAAATTAGTAGGTCAGCCAATTTCGAAAGTGTTGCTATACGCTAAACTTGCTCAGTAAAATGGTCTTTACAAGGAAACCTTAGGCATTTTCATCATATGGTCATATCATGTTAACTGATGTAGTATCTCAAGAAAGTAATAAAAGATTTTCTGTTTTTTTCCAACAATGTCGGTATATTTAATAAGGTATTTCCTCTTCCTGCAAAGCTTGCTGTTTTAGACTGTCATTTTTTTACTCATGCATAAATTTGTGAAATGGAACCAGAACAGCAGTTTTCATTATAGTGCTGTATACCACTGCAGGAGTATTTGAGTAAATAGAAATAATTTCAAATTATTGCTTTGTGCTGCCCATTTTTAGTACTGTGGAGTACCAAAATAACTTTGTGTGTTCATTTGTAGTAGCCCTTACAAAATTAAGTTTTTAAAAGAACAACTTCAAAACTTAAAAAACAAAACTTCAAAAGCAACCCAAAAGGAAAAAAAATATCCCAGACAAAAGACTGCTGTAGGTAACCATCTTGTAAACACCTGTATTTTCTGCAGTTCCTGTAATTGAGGTGATGATTGTGCTTACCAATGGCCTGTGTACTGATGATCTTTCAGCCAGACCAGGAAGGTCGTCTTTGGGGCTTGTTAATACAGCGGTATCTGAGAAGGCCGCCCCACATCACCACCACTGGCAGCAGCAGCACTGCCCATAAGGCAGGGCAGCCCTACAGTTCCAGTCCTTCAGCTGGCAGGAGGCTGCCCGCCGTGGTCTCATGCCTTCCCCCTCCCTGAGGCTGGCCACTGGCGCGCTGCGCAATCTCTCCTATGCTCTGCACTGGGAGCTGGCAGAGGGTGCTTCTCCTGTGAGCTCGCTCTGTTATTCAGATGCCATCTCTTAGGGCAGCACTCCTGTCTCAGACTAATGGTTGCATATTTCTGATCATGGAGTAATGAAATTACAGAACCAGACTTCTGTTTTCAGTCATCTCCTTTCTTTTACTTCAGTAGAGGCAATGGGCTTTCATTTATCACAGCCAGTGTTCTTCATTACTGGATGAACTACACTGCTATAAACTAAGCACCCAAAATAATTACCCATAAATCTTCATTTATGGGTATTTACTGTTGTTAACTCTTTGCAAATTAACCTCACTCCGATGGACAAACTATGAAGCTCGTGAGTTTCCACCATTACAGTTGATAAGAGCAGGTTTGAAATTTAGGGGAATAATGTCACATCTTTAAATTCTGGTCAGGTAGATTAATAGAACAAACTGGAAGAAGAAGATCTAACTCTTGATTTTCTTAATGATACTGACATTAGACCTTTCTGATAGCTGTAGAAAATGTGCTGCGTTCCTCTTTTAGGAAAAAAAATTGGTGATTTTACAGAATTGCATAGGCCATTGGTGTGGAGAAGGGGAATAAAGCTGGAACTGGTGTGGTTAGTTGTGTGACATACTAAGTGGGTAGTTTGCTGACTTTATTTCATTTTTTCTTAATATTTACAAAATTATGTTGAATAGTAGGTTAGAAATCACTGTTAGTTTCAGCAGG
>NW_010398334.1:5371-7234 GCF_000710305.1 Buceros rhinoceros silvestris | reverse complement strand
AGTTAAGTACATTAGTTGAGACATTGGAAATTGGAGTTTTCCACCACAGTTTGCTTAAAAAATTGTAATCAGAATGATGACGTTTTCTCTGTCTCCTCTCACAAAATTTATGCTATTTCACTGAAATCAACAAGTGAGTTTAGGAGTTCTTTGTAACTGGGAATTACTTTTGCTGACTGTGTTGCTGTAGTATGACTGCAGTGAATGTATACATTCAAGTAACGTGTATATTAAGCCATAGTGTGCTAACTTTTTAAATTGTTGCCAGTAACTTCATATAAATTATGTCAAATGTGTATTAAATCATAGGCTGATGATTAATAAGCTTGGAGCTTATTAAGGTCCTCAGTAGTGTTAACAATATTTTCGAAGGTTGATTACTCTGATCATTTATCTTCCTGATGGGTGGTGCCTCTGAACAAGCAGCAAATATATCTTTCATCAGATTTCACTTCATTTTTCCTAAAGCTTGCTGCAGTAACTGTCTCTGTTACCTTGTAACCTGTGATGAATATGCTGCGCATTTTTCCCTCTTGCCATCCATGGCTTATTAAAACATTGGTAGCTCAATACTAGCTGGGTGTTGCCTTAATGCCTCCTAAGCTTTCTTTAAAGGTGTCTTTCTCTTTGCCCAGGTTTCTTAATAGTAAAAAACTTACTGGATAGATTGAGTCAAGTCTGAATAAGCAACCTCAAGAGCCATTGTGGACATGGTGTTCTTTTCCCCCAGACCAGCATTGTGCCTGAGTATTGGAGGGTATTCAAGCCTCAGAGATCCTTTCTTCATCAGAGGCACATCAGTGAGGCTGTGCCATGCCTTTGGTATACCATCATGGTATGATGGTATGCATGATTTGCTGACTGCTCCTGAGTGTAGCCTAGGTTTGGCAACCTGGTTCTCCTCTGAATTTCAAATACTAGGCAAGTATGAGTGAAAAGTGGTGATACGGCTGCTAATTCTGTTTTATTTGCCAGAGAAGTAATACAACATTAAAAACTGCATTCAGAGCAAACTCTTATGTATAATGTATTCTTTTACAATACTTTAATTGTGGCATAAGAAAATTACAAGAGGCTGAGGAGTTATGCATGAGGTGTTGTGAGACTGTAAGATGTTATCTGCTACAAAAAGGGACATTCTCCATCCAAATTTCATGTATGTTTTCTAGGAGACAGTAGGCTGTAGTTAATGGCAGTGTTGAGAAAATCAAGCAGATTTCTAGAATTTATGACAATGGTAAAACACTATCTGCTAAACAAAGCAAAAGAAAGTTCTCTTTAGATTATCTTTGGGTGGAAATAATGCAGTATTTGAAAGTGCAAATGAAATAAGTAAAAAAAAAATGCACTTTGACGGGGTATGTTGCACTTATTTCTACTTCTATTAATAGTATTCTCCTGTTCTCTCACCCTCTTGCCCACACTAGCATTTTTGTTCCTGTTGTAATCTGGTGATGCGATGTAACATGCATTGCTTTCTGTTAAATGTAGGATTAAAGAATCTCTGGCTAAAAATCATGCACCTAGATTTTGAAGTGCTGCTTCCAGTCCTTGTGTGTGGGTGAGATATTTTAATTTCCATGCTGCAGTCAAGAATGGATTCAGCTCCTTGCAGTGTTTGGAGTTCACTGTTGTATTCAGTGCTCTTGACAGTACCTCTGTGAAGAGGTTTTGTTTGAATTCAGTTGCAGCAAGATGTTGAGTGGAATGCTCAGTGAGTCAACAGTGGATTCCCAGGCAGGGGCAATATGGTCTCAGACCAGTTCCGCAGAGGGATAATGTCTGACTCAGTACAAATAATACAGTTCATCTTCTTTCATGTGGCTGGCAAAAGGGAGATTTGTAAATGTACTGCAGTTTTCC
>NW_010398334.1:0-5268 GCF_000710305.1 Buceros rhinoceros silvestris | reverse complement strand
AAACACATTAGAAATATCCTAATTCCATCTCTCCGATTTCTTTCCTTTCTTTTGAGAGGAGAGGGAGGATTTGAAATTAATAACAAAAATGTTGTTTGGAACTGCAACATACTGAAGTATTTGATGAGTGTAACTCCGTATTTGCCCTGCAAGCTTACCCTTTGAGAGCAGTCTAGTGACCAAAACTAAGAGCTGTTTCATAACCCAAATGAATCATCCAGAGAAATGTGAGTCTTCTGAGTCAGTATTTCTTTCCCTCTTTCTCTGTACAGAATTTCAACATATGGCCAGGCTACCTTAGCATCTCTGCAGCAGTAGCAGCATTTGATTTCTCTGCCTGTAGCCAGGCCCATGCTGCTGAAAGACTAGGAAATGGACGGTGTCAGAAGTTAACAATTTTCACTGGAGGTACAGCACGTGTATTTAAAAGCCTTAGGTTTACCTTTCAAAAAGGCCAGTATGGCACTCCACTAAGAGGTCAGTTGAAATTAACTTCCCGACGATCTCAAATGAAAGAATAATGCAGCCCTTGGAAGTCAGTTTCTCAGTTAATCATGTCCCTGATGCAGACTGCCACAGAAATAGTATTTTAACAAGAAGGGGATTTTTTTGCCTCAGGGCAATAATTCAGGAAATTTACTTAATTTTCTGTTACTGTAGCTTGACACTGTGAAACAACCACCACAGTAAGCTTAAGTCTTTCTGGAGCTAGTTGTGAGGTCTGTGGTGAGAAGGTTTTTTTGCCCTTTGATAAAAGCTAAGAGGTAGCTGAACTGTTCCTTGTTTCTTTTTTCATTTCCCTCTTCTGTTTTGTTTTGATTTTTTATGAAGGTCTTAGTAGTCCCATGTTAGAGGAGTGATGCTGCTAAAGGAAGGAGTCCTTTGCATTTACTTGTGGAGTAATGAAGGCATAAATTTAATTACTCGTCTTCAGAAATTTTGCGCTACACAGTTAGGTCCTAATCCTACTCTGTTGCTGATGGCAAATTTGCCAGATGGTGAGATCTGGAGATTTTGGAGTAAATGTAGGATAGTAGCATGTTGTTCAGGTATACCAGGCTTTTTTCCTGAGGGATCTGACAAAATGGCTTTGAAGACTCCTATTGAGAAGTAAGAATATAAAGAAATAAAGCAGTTCATTTGAAATACATGAACTGAAACTCCCAAGTGACTTGCAGTAGCCTGTAACTAGCCTCAGGTAAGAACAGGAGTGTATAAAGTAGAAACATTTCTCAGTAACATCTGCTTTGGAGCGAATTTATTGCTTATGTATCTGAAAAATTTATAGATACAGCTAGACAGGTGTTACTTAGTTATTCTATACTCTGAAACGTCAGTTCTGGTTCTTTAACATTTAGCTGCTGTGAGTGTGTTTTGTTCTTTATCTAATTCAGCATATTTTCCGCATTGTGCAGTCATTGTCTACAACTGCATGACATCGCCACGTCCCACTTCTGACCTAAACTATTTTTCAGACATGCATCAGATGCCCACAGTTGAAAGGCTGTTGTAGAACTCAGCCACTCTTCACTCTTTATGTCCTACCTCAACTTTCTGCTTTCTTTGAAAGGCGGTAACAGAGGATTTCTAACCTTCCCAAGCAGCAGCAGAATGCATTTGAGGCTGTCTGTCAACTTTAAAGAGTGCTAAACTTTTCTATTACTGGGAAAATGTTGTCCAAGAGTAGTGCTTGTGCAAAAAAATTCTGTTTCCCTGTAATTACTAGAAAAATGTCTTAGTGGTCCTTCTGATGGTTCTGTTTGTGACTTTTATTTGCATAACGTCTTCCCCCAGGAAAACAGAAAAATACAATTTTTTTTTTTTTTTGGTCAGTGTTGTTGGTTTTAATGTGGTATGGTGTTACTCAAGCTATCTTGAATCAGTTGTCTTCCTCCAATATGAGTTTACTGGGGCAATAAAGATGGATGGATTTAAGTGGATTTGAACTCTCATTAGCACCAGATCATGTATATATAGTGTGTGTTCCACTGACCTGTGATAAAATCATGGCCACATGGTTATGTGGGTAGTCCCCTTAACCTCCCTTGAGTTGTATTGAGGTTGTGTTCATCACTTTCTCTTGCTGTGGTTGAACATTGTTAAATACTTGAGTTAGTTTGTAGATATACCCTAGTTTCCATCAATCTGAACTACATTTTTGATATAACCAGGGAAAGGATAAACATTTAGGTGTAACCTAAGGCTGTAACAATTTTACACATTCACATTTACACATTACACATACCACGTTTTAGTTTACATTCTGCCGACCTAATTTACTAACTGACCCTAAACAGGTTTGGGACAGTTGCTGAGTTAAACGGTGCACAATCTTCCCAAAATACGGAGATGCTTAGGGAAGAACAATACTAATCGTGGGTAGTAAGTTACAGACCTGCTGATAGCTCTAGCAGGTAAATGGAAAAATGGGAAGATTGCAGGAGGAGCGGGACAGAGTGGGACAGTGTCCTTGAGACCACGATCATTGTGCACAACACATTTTGGATCCTTGGACATTTATAGAAAAGTAATATAAAGTCCTCACACTAAAGGGCAAGGGCTGTATTTAGCCACAATTATTAGTATTTTCGTCAACCATAACCACTTGGCTTTATTGTCAAGATACGACATAGTCCTCCACGAATTTCTGTGATCTTTGTACTTGCAGCAGGTTTTCCAGTTTGTCAGTGTTTAAAAAGCTTTAGTGTTGTTTCATTAAAAACATTAGTTTCCTGACTGAATTCCAAAATCAAGTCAGTGGCAGGAAAAATTTTATATTTTAAAAGATTACATATGGAGACATAAAGAAAGAATATCTCAAAGAAAATCTGGATAAACCTCTCAGCATTCTAGTGAACCTCAAAAAATTATCTTTTTTTTTCTCCCTAGGATTTATCAAATAATTTAAAATTATATTATATTTGCCGTCCTTTTTGAAGCCAAGCCTTTACAGAGCCTGACCTTATTAAAGTTCTTTATATAATTGACATATGGTTAAACTGTGATGCATCTTTTGTAAGGTAAAAATGTTATTAACTAGATACTGACACTGGATATGAAAATACTGTAAATATATAATTAAGCAATCTGGGTAGTTGGTCTGTTGATCACAAAGAGTTTGGAAGACTAGACCTAACTTGATACCTTGCCTGCATTTGCAGTAAGTTGGCATATCATCATTGGGCTTATCAGGACTGAAAAACTTTCCGCTCTGATGGAAATAACCCCTGCTGACACAACCTGCAGCAGAGCATATTGCTGTAATGCTATCTTTGTTTTCTCAGGAAATCTGTTTTTCTGTTTTATGTTCTACGTCAGTGTGCTCCCTGCTGCAGCTTCCTCTTTCTCCTGTAGCTTTTTTATAGCAATAAAATTGTAACCAAGTGTAAGGCTGCAGGGTATTGTAATGATGATGGTAAATAAGGTTTTCTGACTGTTAGAGAAATATTAGGAATGGCAGATTGAAAATGCTCCCTACTATGGAAAAATCAGTTATTTCCATTTATTTTTTTATTTAAAAAATAGAGTGTCTTTAATGAAAAATATATGTAAGTGTGATCAGAATTTGCAAAACATTATAAAAAGCGTTAATTTAGGGATCATTGGCAAAAATAAGACACTCCTCTAAACACTTCTGCGTTGCATGGCTTTCCATCTTCCCTCTTATCATTAGAAATGGCTGTCCCACCTGGTTTAAAGAAGAATATACAGAGTAGCTAGAAAAAAAGCCAAAGAACTTCTCAATTTTAAAAATATATTAAAATTTTCTTTGTTGTCTTGTGGTGAGACACTCTGGCTTGGCACTGCACCTTCACTTCTTGGCAAAAACAACTTATCTCAGAAAAGCCATTGCATAGGAGTTGGTGATGCAGCACAACACGAACCTACAAGGAGAAAGCTGCGTAGGTTACCAAAATGAGGGCTGTTTGGGATAAGCATGGGCACAAGAGCTTGCAGACTCCCGGAAATGACTTTGTCAAATTAGCTGGTGAAGAATGTTGTTCAAAGCCTGTTTTAGGTACGCAGAAATGAATGGCCACAAAATTTTCCCTGTCTAGTTTAAAACGTTTACCTTTTTATGGACAGAGCAAGCTGCTAGTAGTAAAACTTTGTAACCTCCTTTCAACCTCCCTTCCCTCGACCAGGAAAATGAAGGGTCATGACGAGATGTATGAAGCTGTTAGTACTGCCACCTTGTCATTTAGTGGAAAGGCCAGTTTGCCATCTGCACCTGGAGGTTGTCATGAAGAGCAGTAATCAGTGATGTTGACACCTGCTCAAAGTACAGTGTTTGAAAACGCTTGCTGATGGAAGGTACATGAGAAAAGCAGAGAGGCAATTCTGCAATTGGCCCAGGAAGGAAGGTCTTGCAACACACTTTAGAGGGTTTTTAGAAGTTTTTACTGCTCAGCGCTTTTTCTCCTCTCATGCACTCTTCATTTAGATTAAATAAACAATGTTTATTTTTCATTAGTAGCTTTTAAGAGGAGGGAGGGGGAAAAAGTGCTGATTACGAGATAACGGTTTAAATGGTGCTTAAAATAAGGCATGTGTATTTCCATGTGTTCACTAAACTGTTTCAGTTGTTGGGACTTGTGTGCTGCTTAGGAAGGGATGGTAGCTGCATGGCATGTCACACAGACAGCAAGCGCAGGGACTGAGTCTGTGGCCGTGAGAGTGTTCCTGAGACTGCCAGTCCAAGGATTTGGGTCTGTGTCTTGCACAGGCAGTGTAAGCACCTGGTTTTGAAACTTTGCCCCAGTGTTTCCAAAGTTCAGTATCAAGGACAAAAATCTGCGTGCTGCTAGAAGCAGTAGGAGTTCACTCGATGCAGTCTTCTACCTCCTTTTCTTCTGCCTCCCTGTTTCATTGAACTGCCTAAACGTGAGTAATTAAGTACTTTCCTGGCCCTGAAAAGAGAAGAGCAGTCTTAAAGAAGACCTAGTTCTAAATAAAATACTAAAAATCAGTTTCTGGATCTATTGGATTGCAAGAGCTGTACGTGGAAAAATCAACCAGACACTGTTACACGTTCATTTTCAGCCAACTTTCAAGGTTTTTCAGACTTGGTAGGAAAGAAATTGGTTTTCTTACTGGGAACTCCCCTGCAGTTTTAGAAATACAGTTGTTCCTTCGTGTGGTCTAACAAAATTTTTAAAAGGGTGAAAGTACAAAGAAGAAGGAGTGACTGTATTTTCCTATTTATTTTTTGTCCACAGTGCTGTATGTACAGCTGTCACCAGTTTGGCCGAGGCAGGGCCAAAGCAC
>NW_010398333.1:44875-76758 GCF_000710305.1 Buceros rhinoceros silvestris | reverse complement strand
CCCGCGCTGGCGCCTCACCTGACCGCCGAGAGCTCCGGCGGCAAAGTCGGCAGCGTTTCCTTAACACCGCGGGAAGATCACCTGGGAAACGGTGCCAGCTGCGCTCCTTATGGGGCCGGCAAGGGAAGAGGCGCCCAGTTAATTCAGGTTTTTAGTGTAAGTACCGGGACTGCATCATTCTCTTGAAGAGAGGTCTGTCACCGATCACCTCGTAAAGGCGATCTTTGGAGAGTGACTGTGGAGACACTGCCGCCATCTATGCCTCCTGCTTCCTATTAATATTCCCCCTCCCGCCCCCCATGAAATTAAGTAATCACTAGTTGCAGACAGCAGTAAGGATGCTCCTTCATACTTCTGAGGAGACATCTAAGTGCCCATGCACACACACAAGAGCATACACGTTGGGGGAGATACATGAACTAACAGTAACCAAACCCCACTGCCCGTGGATAGGAGTGGGAGAGGTCAGCTCCTGGCCCGGCTCCCGCTGACGTCTCCCTCTCCTTCCGTCCACGGGCAGTGAGATAACCCGAAGGCCTGCCTACCACCTCACACCATGTCACACCCAGCTTCTGATGGGACCATGCCGCAAGGAAATCCTTTACTCTTCGTGCTCATCCTTCAGATGGTTAGAAGCCTGTAGAAAAGCTACTGTTTCAAGCTGTTGTTTATCAGAAGCACCAGTCTGCCGAGGGCAGGGGAAAAGGGGATGTATTTATGGAGGATACGCAGCTGGCATGCACTGGCCAAGCACTTTCAGTGCTCACCTTTGAGCAGTTAGCTGCTTTTGCAGCACCCCACCAGCCCCACTTGTTGCCAGGCTGGACGTTACGTGCCCCGCACCACCCAAACACAACCCAGCATCTGGCCTGGCACCTGTGCTCCCCACCAAGGTTCCTTGTTCAGGCCCCGGGTCTCCTAGCACCCGCTCCCCCCAGCCCCACAGCTGACAAGTGCTGATTGTGCAGCACGGGCAGCCTGGGAGGGCTGGAGCAACAAATGACACCATTTGCCAACACAGCTAAAAAAAGTTTCTGAAGAGGGCATAAAGGAGAAGTGGGGTGACTGAGCTCCTCCTCTTCTCTGTCTCTTTTTCTGTCTCAAAGCTAAGATTGCTTATTATACTTTGTAGGCTAGCACCAGAGAGAAAAACTGGTTGAAACATTTTTTCAACAATTGGTATGTGAAGAAAGGGACGAGACTTTTCCAAGCACTGTGTTAGTGCAGGTTTGCTGGAGTGGTGAACAGCACACACAGAACAGAGAAAAGAAGGTTGGGGGCACAAGCAGAAAAAGTGAAAGAGAATTACGCTGAAAGAAACTGGTAAAGAAACCACCAATGATGTAGAAATACGCACTTTTTCATTGACAACTCTTTAGGACGCCCATGTAGGATATACGTTGTGTAATTCATCACTTAATTCACTAGTAGTGAGAAATAAGGTACAAAATCTCTACTAATTGACCTTTAAATTGTATGCGACTAGGAGCCTATGAAGTATGCAGATAAAGGTATGCTAGTGAAGTCTCTCAGTACTCTGAGATGGCTTGCATAACTCAAAACCAGTTTAATTAGTCAGGGGTAATTTACTTAGTGACCCTCTGAAATCCCTGTTGAACAACTTACAACACCAATGTCAACCTACTTCCAAAATATCTCGACAAGGCATGCTGTTGATCTCACAATTTAAATATTCTGGGCTCCTCTTGAGTGCACTGTCTTCTGCACACTGTCTTTTTTTATAGTTTGGAGGCAAACTTCTAAAAAAAAAAATCCAACAACTCTGCAGCACTAGGTCTAAGACCCCTCACTGCTCTGACTCAGGCAGCAATAGATTAAGATCAAATAGGTGCAAGGGGCAGCACTCCCACTTGCCTTGCCCCTTCCCTGCTGATGGAGGTCATTGCTCCTGCGGAGTGATGACTATACATACTACTTACAGAAGCAGGTTCTGAATATTCACAATTTTCAAGCCTTGCGGTATGGGTAACAGATAGCAGATTGTAAATTGCGGTGGTCCACGAGCTGCTTCCTGAGCCAGGATGTCATCCCTCATGTGAAGGCAGCAATTTTCATCAGAGGAGCATGATGCATGGCTGAGGCAACCTCCCCCTCAGCCAGTCGACTTTAATTTATCTGAGACACAGAGCCTTTGATTTTTAAAAAAGGGAGATAAGGAAAGAAAAGGCCTTGCAAAATCACTTGACTCCAGGAGCAGCTGTTTTAAGAAACAAATCGACATGAGAGAATTGCAACAAATCCATGACAGTTTACAACAGCCACTGTCTTCTATGGTCTTGCAATTATAGTATCTATTCATCTTCAGACATTCACAAGATGCCATTTTCCCAAGACATTCAACGACTATGACATGCTAAAATATTCCCCTTCCATCACATAGACCCTCCCTTCTGCTAGCTATCACAGGGTTCCTCTATTTTAATGATGCCAATGTCCTGCAGTAATAAATCCCGGGAGCATTTTACAAAAATCAGTTGCAACAAGAGCATGGCAGTTTTAGAACAAGCAGAAACTCAGATCTGACAAGGGTTTTGAAGCCCAGCTGACTGCAGTATTTGTTTTGTGTTACCACTGCTACTACAGAACTACAAATTAATTGAAATTTAGCATGTTAGAATACAGTTTTTGCTTGCATTTTTATTTGTAGTTGTCTAGACAATAACTCAAGCATTCACAAAAGACCGTGTCCTGTAAGTATGTTGTCCTGGACCTCTGTACGCTATTGGGAATAAATAAATCTGGTCAATTTTCTTGAGATTTTTGGCATATCTTACAGGAGCTCTGACCAGGTGCTTAACGTTTGGAAATCTTGGAAAATGGTCACTGTGCACCTATGGAGCAGCACCAGGCGGTGGGGCAGCCATCCTGGTACGATCCCCCAGTGTGTCACACCCACAGCGCATGGGCTTATTGTTGCTTTGACATACACTCCAGTGCACTCTGTATGGAAAGTCCCTCCACAGAGCAGCTATGAAGGTCCCCATGGCTGTTCTCCCACAAGTCTCTACGCAGGAGATGGAAACAATCAACGTGTATGTGGTGAGTCTAGTTTCATCCAGTTATGGCAGATGCACTGTTCATGTAAGCTCCTCACGTAACCATCAGCTACATGTGGGTGTGCAGTTAATAAGAGTTTCCCACATCTACACACTGTGCAGGATTAACCAACTGGGACAGCACTTTTCTGTGTTCAAGGGAGACGGACTTTATTCTAGAGGGATACTCAGCAGGATCCTAGCTCCAGGTTAAGGTGGCTGTAGAGAAGCTCATCTTTCTCCTTTCTTTACTGAGGATTTAGGGAGATCGCCTTCACCAGGCCAAACTCTTTCTCTGTGAAAAGCACAGACCTCAAACACAAACCACTGAGTCATTAAGACAAGAGATGACAATCTTTCTGTGCCAAAGTAGTGTGTGTCATCTTACCACAGTGCCACACAAGAGTGACACAATGGTTTTAACAAAGCATTTAATAGTGAAAAATTGAATTATGCATCAAAATGAACTGGAAAAGCTGATGTGCACCATCAGAACCAGGCTATCACAACCACTGGCAAGCATGCAAAAGGCATTTAATCCAAGAAGTGTATATCACAAACAAACCTGAGGACTTTGACATCGATTTTAAACTACATGCAAGAGGCCGGGAGACATCAGGTTGCCCTGGAAAGTGGATTGTGCTCCACAGAGTAATGAACACCAAATTTCATAGGTTCCTGACAGATGACCTGAGGGAAATGGCTTCCAGCTCACAGGCCTAGCAATTAACTCTGCGTGTGTGAACAAAACACACGAGGTTTCTCAACATCACTAACAACACCCTGCCTGGTATATCAAGTCGAAATCAGAACATCAAAGCTTCAGAGAAATAAATAAGCAAGCCATTGTATGCACAGAGGGTGCAGGGAAAGGGAGAAATAAAAATTCGAGCTAGCCCCTACAGGTGACCCACAAAAGCCCTAAAACTCTTAACACAAGAAAATCACAATGGAACACGCTATTAGCAGTGATGGTATCTCCTTTCACCTCTCTCCCTCTTTCCCCTCGGTGGAGATCATCAAATTGAGACATGCAGAGTTTCACATCGCAGCCTTTGATTGGAACTGCAACCCTTACTGGTTGCAGGCTCCACCTCATCAACTTGTCACGATCCATCTTGGAATAATTTTATTTCAAAATCCTCTCTATATTTCTTTGAAACTTCTTTTAAAACATAATTTCTTTTACTTCTCATCTGTTACTTAACCTTGAAAGTATTTTCCTTAAGAATTATACAAGTATAATTATTATTTCTGGTAGTGGGGTCCCTCAAAGTGGGGTTCTCTGCCTCACCCATATCAACCAAAAGTGCCAGCAGCTGCTCTCCAGCAGAAACCAGATGTACCAGCAGCCGCTCCAGAAGGCCTCTAGTGTGGAGCAGGATGGGGACTCACAGACCCAACCCATCAGCTGTTCTGCTAAACCGGCTGTTGCTCTATCTCAGACACTCTTGGTACATACAGGCAGAAACTATAAAAGAGCGCTAGGTCCATCACATGGTCTCTTCCAACCAGATGATTCTATGATTTGTACATCAGACTCCTATATCTTCCTGAAATGAAAAGTTTCAGCATCCTCTGCCAGTTAGATAACTGCAGAAAATATTCCTGATTTTAAAAGCGGTGCAAACAATACTTATCAGGTGGCTTTATAATAGACAGTATTTAGACTATACAATCTTCGCTGTACAGTCAGAAATCACTTACTCTTTTAGAGGCTGTCAGCTCCCAGTCTTACTGTCAGCCTCATGACTAGAGTATTACATCACAGCAAGAGCAGTACATTAATATGCCCAGTGAGAACCAGATGGAGTTAAGTCTGTTTAATTGTGTCTGTAGAAAGTAGTTAGGAACAACGAATTGCTTTACTCTGATAAAAGTCTGAACTCTCCACATTACACCCGATCTGTCATTGCCCTAGATATGAGTACCCTACTAGACTAAAAAATAAGGAAGGGGGAGAGACATATGCCCAGGAAAATCATTCCGGTAGTCTTAACACTTCAGGCTAGGATCACGTTCAGTAGGCACACAAATACTGCTAAGCTTGGCAGGCTTCAGTTAAAATACAGTGGCTGCGACTCTGCATGACAAATCATATAAGGAAAAGAAATCTAAACACAGTGGGCATCACAGCCATTCTGGAAGGACACCTTTTGACTCATAAGGAGGGAGGAAAGGTTCATATCCTCCCTTCCTGCCTGCAGATGTGCTCCACAAAGGCCTCTCATATCCTGTCCGGTTCCCCTCCCCACTGTGGAGCACAGCATCGCGGTTCTTAGCTGGGAGGCAGCAGCACTAGCTCAGCCAGCGGAGGGGCTCTGGGAGCCAGAGCACAACTGGCAGGTGCACATCCCCAGGGACACCACACACAGCTGCGATCCTGCTTAGGTGCACAGCAACACAACACTCCACAACTGCCCGTGGATCAGCACTCCATCCGCCTCCCACCACGTCCAGGACTGTTTGGACAATTTCCAAAATTTACTAAGATTCTTGCTTCTTCATGTTACTTCTGCCTTCTCCACCCAAACTTAGCATCCCCTCTTCTCTAGCTGCGTGTCAAAGCCAGCTCTGAGGCTTTGTTATTTCCTGATAACATTTAAATAGTTAGCACTAACTTTCTATTAGTTTCCTGCAGCACTTTTTACAAAATGTTTTATAAACTTGAATTAATTTTTTCAGACAGGAGTTCAGCATCCTTTGGGATGTCTAGGAGTAGCATCTACACTGTTGCTCACAGGAGCTTGCTCAACTTGTATTGTTTTAGTGTGCATTTGCTAGAAAAGATGCAAACAAATCTTTTTTGTAAGTAAAAAATCCACAGAAACAGAAATATTTAACTCTGTGCCCTTTGGCTGCTCTTATCCCAAATAATTTTAGAACTGGGTAAGTAAAAAATGTGAAAAGCAAGCCTCAGAACTGAGAATAGGACTTCAGCCTCTCTCTTTTTTTCTCTTTTCCCAAACATGGTGTTTGATGCCTTTGTTGAAAGTCTTAGTAAATTACTAATGAAAAGGAGTCTGATGATCTCATCCAAAGCGCATCATAAAACCAGCCAAGAATAAGGTATAACTTAGTAGCATGTGATATCCACATATTTCAGAGATGCTCAGCGCTGATGTAAATATCGTGCCAAGTCGGCTGTATTAAGGTGGGAGTCCTTAACACAGGGCCAAGAGAGATAGCCAAGCTCACACAGTGACTGTTTTATTACTAATCACTTCATGATCTGCTCAAATTTTTAAAATAAGAATGGATACACCTCAGAGAAGATGTTTATTCCATCTCCTTTTGAATTGGAAAACATCTTTGCTAAAAGTAATACTTTCTAGAAAAAGAAACTCATTAATTGCATCTTTGCAAAAGAAACCAATTATGAAATGCTACTTAGCTTCTCTTTCAGAACAGACCACTTCCACCCAAAAGTCACCTCCTCCACACTCTACAAACTGCAATTTACCAAATAATTTGTGTTCTGTTAGATTTTGGGACAATATTTATTTCCTCAATTGTTTCTTTAAAAGTTCACACACTGCCCTTCTAAAAAAGCAGCAAACAGACCCTACCAAAGCCTGGCTTTCAGTCCCGTGAGGATTCAGTACTGAGCTCAGACTTTGCACTTTTTAAGCGTGTCCCAAATCACACAGCTATATTATTGGTGGTGGAGGAGTAGGTGAGTCTGCTTAATGCAGAAGCCACCAAAGAAAGAAACCTGCCTGGTGATCTCAGCTAGCCACCAGTGAGGATAATAGACCAGATATAATTACTTGATGTTTGCTTGCAGATCACGTCAGCCTAGGGTCAATTCTTCCTACTGCAGCCACTTGAGAAAAATGTATGGGCAACGTACAGTCTTCAACCTCTTTTTTTCAGATCAGTGTCTACTGGGATAGCTTTAGCTTCATCACCAGGGCTTCTCCTCCATGCCTGGAAACAGCTCTCACTGGCAGGCTCTGATGGATACAGAGCACCTAGTCTTCTCTCACCTTCCAAACAGCTGCCTTACCTTTCCCTTTAAACACTGCCCACCCATTTCCCAGAGAACCAAATCAGACTAAACCATGGGTGTCCTGCCCATCTCAGAGTTGTGCACCTGAGTTAGCTAATCTGTGCACCACCTAGCAAGCCCAGACATGTAGATTAAGAGGTAATTTATGGAAAAACAAACAGCAGTTGACTAGCAAGCAGTAGGCAAGCAGCTGTGTTACATGTGGTGTGGCAATTCCTTCTGTAATGGTGAGTGTTCAAAACTCAGATGTCAGGCGTCTGAAAATTACCCTTGCATTTAAATATAAGGGAATTTTTAAAATAAGAGTTTTGGACTGCTTCCGCTTCAATTGTCTGATTCATCAGGGTGCACTTAAGTCACATTTTCATACTTTTATTGGAAATTAAAAGCCAGAATTTACATTTCTATAATTAAAAAAACAGCAGCAAATTGAGATTTTCACATCACTTGACACCAGGTGGTAGGATGTTAAATAAATTGTCAAGCTAGTGATGAAATCAGGAGCATTCACAAGACGGTGACAATGTAGTCAAGATGATAAGTATTCATTTCAGCTGAGGCTGTAAACACGGGTATCAGCTTGATTCACAGGGCCTGCACTCTTCTGGAGAAGCCTTCCTCTTCACTACCTTGAAAGCTGTACAATCATTCAGGAGACTCTCTCCAAAATCAGAGTTTCACATTGTCATGGAAAAATACATGAAAATCTGCTGTATGCTCACTAACAAGAGTTAATTTCCCCTATATTGTTAATGACACGTTTCACTTCATAGAACTTCATTAAGTAATAGAGAGAGGAGAGAAACATCTCTCCACAGGTACATACACCCAAAGCTCTGGAACTGCTTTGGACGTCCATAAATTCATTGAAGAGGCATGAGACAGTTATTACTTTTGTAACACAGGGAGGAGGGGGAGTAATTCCAAAGAGCAGCTGCTTCTAGTTAGGGCAACTCGGCTAGAAAGCAGAGGTGCCTGTCAAACTAATTAAAGCAAGGAGAAGCTGTCTATCTGAAACTCCAGCTTTTAAGTACTAGCCAACCCACTCCCAAAATGTAATTAAAAAAAAAAAAAAGGGCAAACAAGAGAGACAAGTGAAAACAGGCTTAAGCATTGGTGAAAACATACCTCCAAGCTATTATCTCAATAAATATTTTGGGTATTTTGTGAACAGAAGGATTATTGTGAGTGCGGTGGTGTGAGTGGGAGGAATTTACCCTCCAGAACTCAACCAACTGCATCGATGATGATACAACAGCCCTTGAGGGCAACGAACTAACTGCACTGGCTACATGTTGATGAAGCTTTACAAGGAAATAAATTTGTTTTAAGCATATGTAGAGTAGGGTGGTATCTCTAGTTCTCAGAAAAAATGAATCTTCGTTTGCAAGGATTTAATAAATAGGCAATTCTGTTTGAAGATGGCCAAATATGCTTCTTCAGTACAATGTGTATCCTGTGGCAACATATGACTAACGATAAGTAGTTGAGATTTTGGTTTTTGGAAATTATTAATACACTTCATCCCAGAATTGCATCACATGTTCCTTTCGACTTCTGTGCAAAGATGTGATTTATGAGAATAAATTTAAACTAACAACTATTGTTTGGCTAGATGAAGGTTAAAGGGACTGGAAAGGACACTGATTATCTGAAAGCATGAAGGATGTGTAAACACCAAGGGGAAAGGCAGATTGCTGAAGAAAGCTCACGAGGGTGTAACTCAGGGCAATGAGATAACTGTACGTGTTTTTAAGGTCTGAAACATTGGCTTCTAAAACGATGACATTATTTGTGTATACAATAGATGCTCTGGTCATTTCAGAAGTCATCTCTATTTGTCACTGAGGACAAAATGTGTGAAAGTGCACTAAAAGGACTGAAAGAAATTTGGTGTATTGGTGAGGAGAATATGAGAACTAGCAGCAGTAACTCTTGGGGTCAGTAAATCTTGGGGGCAAGCCAGGTGATCTTCTGGAGTCACTTTATATTATCTGCCCTCTCTACCACTGAGAAGGCAGCAGCAGGGGCAGATAGTGAGCCCACAAGGCTCTGGGCTAGATGCAGCCCATGATTTAATTTCACATGGCTTGCAGCTACATTAACTATTTTGAGTATTTTTAATGGATGATTTTAAGAGATATGCTACCAGAGCAATTGCCTAAGTAGTCTGAAAACAGAATGTGGCCCCTAGGTTCCCCATAATTACACACGTGGCATTTGGGGAATACATAAGCATGTGGTAAGATGCCAGCAAGGTATTGGGCCTCATTTAGTTGATTTTCATTAGTCACCAACTTTTGTGTTTTTATACGGAAATTTAAAACTCCTAGAGCTAAAAATAATTATTATATTTATCGTTATTGTTATTTATTCATTACCGTTGTATATGTAAACTGCAAGGGCAAACAGAGCTAGGAAAAGACTGCATTTTGACAGTAAGACAAATTACTTACCTCTTAAAAGCATTCTCCAAATGTCATGATATCTTTTTATCTCCTAGCACTTTCCAGGTAACGTTATACTAACAGGCATAGACTTAAGTTTGTAAGGGAATAAAATCGTTCTCTTGGGTAGTTACTTACAGCAGCTTTCAATATATCAAACACAATTTAAACTTATGCGTTCTGTTGCCTTTACTTGGCCAGCTATAGTTCACGTTTGTCTGCAATCAGAAGGAAATTCAAAGGACCTAGTTGTTCGCAGCACCCCGAAACATCCACAATATTATTCTGATCTCTGACAAGTTCAAATGCATCCAAAGATTCTGGCAAGAGAAAAACAGCTTTAAAGTATTTTAGAACCTACTATTTCCCAAAGAAATGTGTATATATATAAGTATCAGAGGTTAAGCAGCTGAATTGTTTTTATATGGAGGTATGAGAAATTACTGTAACAGGATCTATGTATGACAGATGATTCATGTCTCAGTGTCAAAGGGCTAAACGGTATTAGAGGCCATTAGAGTGCCTGGTGGTTTCCTATAAGCTTAACCTGTTCACATTTATCCAAGAATGCCCAGGCTTGGCTCTAAGAGACAAAGATTTTGGCAGGAATAATTACTGCTGCCTCCATCTCTTGTTCTCACTCCCGCACCATGGTAATTACAAATGAGGACTCACAAAGAAGAGAGTTCAAGAAGGCTAAAGGAGGGCAAACACAGGACTGGAAAGATAAACAGACAAGTTATATAACGTTTCTTTTTCCACCCTATTATCCTGTAAGAGTTTAAAACAGCCAAATGGATTTGTCAAGAATTGTGTCAAATCAATCTAATTTCCTTCCTTGGAAGATAATTGGTACTGGATAAGAAGTAGCAGCAGATGGAATACATATTGAATTTAATAAGGTTTCTACCTTATTAAACACCGTCAGCTGATACCGTTATAAAGTGGTACACAACTGGCTGAAAAAAACACTTTCAGAGATTAGTTTTCAGTGGTAGGCATCCAAAGTGAAAGAATATATTGAGTGGGATTTTGCAGGGATTTGTTCTTCAATATTTTAATTAACAGCTTGGCTGGTAGAATAGACAATATGTTCACTAAATTTACAGATGACAGAACGCTCAGAGAGCTTGAAAATAACTACTGAACATGAATCAGACAAGTCATCTTGTTGGAGAGCAGCAAGTTTCATAGTAGGATGTACCCAGTAGAGCCACTAAGATACCCAAGTATACCACACTAGGACACCATTTGCAAAACTTGTAGCCATCTATTTGCTACTCACCAAGCCCAAGCCCTCAGCTGTTTAGACCCAGCATGACCTAGACCTCAAGACAGACACGGACTAATAGGAGAAAATGTAAAAGACAACTACACGGATGAGATGTGTAAGAGCAGAGATTGAAAGGGTGAGAATGCATTATTCAAGACAAAAGAAGACTGCCAGAGAACAAGATAATAATTTTCAAATATGTAAAAGCTTTGTTTCACTAAGAAAAAGAAACTTATCTATTTACTGGGGATAGGGCAAGAATGAGCAGGTTTAATTGCAGCAGAGGTGATGTTGGTTTAAGCACTAGAAAAAACTTTCTAACTGCAAGGGTTGTAAAAGTGGTTGACTTGATTGCCTGGGGTCATTGTGGTGCCTTCATCTCTGTCTAAGCTGGTTTTGAGTCCTTCCCAACATCCCATTATTTTGGTACAACTGATTCTGCTCTAGGGCTTGGGATTGGCTAAATAACCTCTTAAGATTCTTTCCTTTTTTTTTAAATTTTTTTTGTGTTTTAATTCTTTAAAACTAGACTGTGAAATCTCTGTGTACAGCAGCCAGTATTTATTCAAAAGGATATCTGAATGGCATTCATGCCAAAAGGACAACATGCAATGCTGCAAGTTATAACTATAGTTTACAGGTATCAAGAATACCACAAAGGGCATTTAAATGCTTTGTATATCGGTGCCACGGAAACAACTAGTGACACCCGGAGAACTGGAGAATTTTTATGCAGATTATCTGTAAATCCTGTGATTTTGATAGTGACTTGCAGATCTGTCCCAGAGTTTGGTACCACCTGGCCTGCTTTTAATACTAACATTTGCACAAGATGTTTGAGTGGCTGTGGCAGCATGTAACTGATATGACTTAGGATGACAGTTGCCAGAGAGACAGGCTGCTGCACAAGGAAGCCAAGAATCTCAAACTCAATAGGCTTCATAAGAATAATCCTAAAAATTACAGCTGCTCAAGGGCAAGGGGTTTGTTAGCTCGCTTATACTCCAACTGAAATGCATTAAATATTTGTTTGGGTATTTCTACCCTTCTTAGTCATATCCAATGACAACCACCATAAAATACAGTCTACCTACCTTTCGAAAGTGTGATCATTGCCTGTTTTCTTCAAATAAGTGATTTCTGGAGAAGCTTATGTGTTTATCAGGATTTAAATGCTGGAAGTGCATTGCAAATGTGGTTTTCTTGTGTAAACCAGACCTCCCAAAGAGCATACAACCTTCACCAGAAGTTACACTCAAAAGAGACATTCTGTGTTTCTCGTAAGAGATATATGCATGTGCAAGAATTGAGCATGATGGTGGCAAGCCAAGATTATCAGAAATGATTGGGACAGCTATGATCTCCTTTGAGACCTTCACAGGCACCAGCCTTTTGGAAATAAGACCTTCACCACGTCTGGAATCCCCAAAACGAGTATTTGCAAAATTACTCCTTCGGGAGCCTGAAGCGGGGAGGAGGCACGGAGAAGCGTGCATTCATACATCTCCAAGGACAGGATTTCATAGACATCTTCATGTATTCTACACATATTTAATTACATATGTGATTATTTGATTGAATAGACAGATAACACTGCTATTTACATTAAAATTTATGTATGCAATAACATCTGTGGCTGCAGATAGACATAATACAATGTGTGGTAGCCAAGTGACCAACCAGCCAAATTCAGCAAATTCAGCAGCAAGAAATCATTTTCCTGGGTTATGAATTCCTGTAGAGGCTTTGCAGGCCAGTTAGCAAGTTACCGTTCCCACTCTTCACCCAGCAGTAAGTGAGTTTAAGCAGGTTGCTGATGGGGAAAAAGTGCTCTCTTAGACTTCTTGGCCTGCACTTTCCTAGGCAGGATTCATGGAGAGAATTAGTAAGGTTCCGTCTATTAGATACAACAGTAAATTGGCATCCCACCTGCTCTACAAATGTCAAAGAGCTTCATGGCACCTGTCTGAGGGGAAAAAAGAGCACAAGAGTTTACCGCAGGTTTGGATAGTCCTGTGAAACAAAGGACTCTTTGTATTAATACTATGCACAGCAAAAGTCCTTTGGAAAAGTTTGGAATTTTTTTTGCAGGATGGATATTTTATATCCAAGGGTGAAAACAGAGAAAATACGTATATAACTTTTCCACACTAAAAGCCTTACTACAAAAATCAGAGCAAGTTTCGTTGTATCCTTAAAAGTGCAATAGCTGAAGACACAACTGGTAGGAAAACGCTCCCTCCTTCCCAAATACAAATGTTAAAAGAGGAATGAAGTTGGCAACTTACACTTTGAAGTATCTCATTTTCCTGCCAAAAGGGCCTGAACTCATTCCTAGTAAATTCTAGGTTTGTGCATTGCAGAAGGTACAATGCCAATCATAAATCACCCCCTCACTTCCTCTGGAACGAGGACAGTTTCTGGAAATGCAGCAAGTAAGTAATAGAGCCAGAAAAGAAAATCAGGGTCTCCCTGAGTTGCAGTCCAGGGAGCACTGCTGACTAGACCACACTGTACCCCTCGTGCTGTGAATAAACATGTACATCACACACTCCACATCTCTAAGAATGCAAAGATATATATTAGGAAACGATCTGTTTTGCTAGACACCTTTTATACAATGAAGCATAACTGAAATAAAGCTGCTAAAAACATTACAGCAACAACCACAGGAAATACATAGCTGTAAGCAGACACAGTCTTGTAACTTGCAAGGGGGAATGCTCCGTAACGGATTCCCAAACCATGCAGTGACGGGGGAGTGTTTGCTGGAAACAAACTTTTTTTTTTTAAATATCTGTACTACACAATAGACCAAGTTTCAAAGGAAACTGAACTTAAATATCAAATGTTTTTAAAGTATTTTTGCAAGGAAACTTCATATCTTAGAACTAAAGACACTGAAGTCATCTGGAGAACTTTACCAGCACCGTGATCTTTCACGGTGGAAGGTGTCAAAGTGACAGACAGTCATATTTCAATTGTATTTTCCATTTTCCATGTAAATTCATATTAATGATAATTATAGAAGTAGCGGACACCATATCATAGCGACCCATGATCATCACTTGCCTACGCAGTACGAAAGATGAAGAATCACAGAGTGTTCAACTACAAGTGAACTATTCTAGGTTTATAAGAATCATAGCAATAGAGTTTTATCTCTCTTCATTTCAGGCTTCACATCTTTCTGGATTTCGTGTTACCTCCCCATATGGAAAACTATATGCCAATATGGTGAAAGAGGAGACACGGCCTTCTGAGGCCTTGCTAAATACCTTAATTAAGACCTTACTAAGTAATTAAGAAAATGTCTTAGTTTTTAATAGCTTTAAATTCACCACACCGATTTGCATCTATGCCTAGATATCTGCAGGAGTATAGAAAGGTTGCAAATCACTTTTACTGAGTTTCAACTGGAGCCTGAAACTAACTAGGAAGTTGCTACTAGATCAATGGTTAAACACGCAGAATATGCCATTACATGATGGGGTGTACTGGAAGCCACAGCTAATGTGTAGGAACTGTTGCAGGCAAAAAGTATGGGGGATCATTAGTTGTTCTTGGACAGTTTAGTACACAGCTCGACATGGCAAAGTCCTAGCAGTTAGGTGACTAAGCAGCATAGATGCCCTCAAATACGCATATACCACACTAAACTGCACAGTCTTTGAAGGAAGAAGCAATGAAGAGGAAGTGGTGACTGTGACGTTTTCAAGGAAATGACAAACTCTCTTTTAAGACAACTAAGCCCTTAGTTATGCAGAATTTCTCGTAAGTTTTCATTAAAAACTGTTTAGAAGTTTGTTTCCCTGTTAGTGTCTTGATCCTCTTTCCTTGCCTGTTATTTGCCTTTCAATTCATCAGGAGCCCAGGCACTCCCAGCTGGAGTGGGAATCACTCCTGCTCCTCTCCGGGTGTTTAGGCACCTTAGTGGTCTCGCTCCATCCATAATTCTGGCCTCTTTCAGGAGGGGTAAAAAGCTTCCCACACTTCAAAAAAAACAGAGCAGGAAACTCACAGAAGCAAACCCGTGGATTCCCAGGGAAAGCGAGACTAATTTAGACAATAATTTGGCTAAGGGAGAAGGTGCAGGGGCTCCCTCAGCATCACCCTAGACCCTACCAAACTAGTGTAAAAAAACAGCCAGAAGAGAGGGCCGCCCACAGACGT
The DNA here is from genome assembly GCF_000710305.1 of Buceros rhinoceros silvestris. Taxonomy (NCBI): domain Eukaryota; kingdom Metazoa; phylum Chordata; class Aves; order Bucerotiformes; family Bucerotidae; genus Buceros; species Buceros rhinoceros. The sequence continues at coordinate 61,797 of NW_010398333.1, read as the reverse complement.
GCGTGCATATATGCACACACACATTCTGGGGCTGGATGCAGAGGCCGTGCAGAGGATACTGCCAAGAGTGCTTTGACTTCTTTGATCACAGGATAATGGCTCCACAACAGATTCCCTGCTATTCTGCTGTTATCCGTCTAGCGAAGAAAGACAGAAAACAACAAAGCAAACTAAACTCTCCTCTCTCAACCAAAACAATGTGCACAACGGTCAAAAGTGATGGAAAGGGGGAGAAAAAAGAGCACAAACTCTGAAGAGGGGAAGAGAGGAAAAGAGATATTGAGGTTCACTCTGAGGTTCACTGTAAGGTCACAAGCAGGACAGGAACAAATAGCAGCTCAGTCTGGCGACTGTATTAAAAGCCTGTGTGCTAATAAAAGAGCTATGAGGAATAAAACAGGAGACAGTCTTAATGCATAATAAAGTATGACATTGAACTGGCGTAACAGAAACTTGTTGAGAATTCATACAGCTGAAATATAACATAGAAAAGGTGCAACTTGTTTGGGAATAATAGGCAAGGGAGAGGCCTGCATTTGTATTTCGAAGGTAACCTACGTTCATCCCAAACTCTGGAAAGACAGAACAGAAAGCCCTGTTGAGAGTACTGGGACATTAATAAGAGGGAAAAATAACCAAAGGTCTGGTACTCTTGAACACCCCTATGGATGACTACATCAGGTATAAAGCAGGTTGAATAAGAATCATTTCTGAATAGTAAGGATTATTTCTGAAGGAATAAGGATTATTTCTGAATAGTATCACATAAAGCAGAACCTGCTGGTAAGCGGAAAGACCTAAGAATGATGCTAAGACACAGACTCCACAGGCCACTAAGCGTCTCTTCAGTATGCAGGTGGGAGAAAGTGGAAAGTGGGTGAGAGACTGGTGATCACAGCAGATGCAGCCTGGGCATGAAACAGGGAGAGAAACTCAGCCCTACCCACTCTGAGAGAGGTCACCTGAGTGGTCTGGGTCCTCACAGGCTCACCGGTCCCTCACAGGGCTGCCCCATGCAGCCGCTCTGCCCCAGGCTGCCTCTGCCCTCCAGATGCCCCAGCTGCAGACACTGAAACCTTCCTGGCACACGAGTCTGGCAAGGCCAATAGCACAGATACAGGTGAACCAATACAGGAGGATAGTGTTGCAGAAAACAGAAAAGAGGCAAGTAAATGCTCAGCTTTATTACCCAAAAGTAGTTTTCACAGGGGCCCAAATGACCTTTTAGTCTGACCTAAATTTACCAGAAAATATGCCTGGCAACAAAGAATCGCACACCCTATTTGGAAGCATACAATATTTCAAGGTCATGTGCCTTTGTGAGAAACAATGTAAATTGTTGTCAAATACGGCTAATTTTTGTTCACTAGGACAATAAAATACCTTACAAATAAGAAGGAAGCAGATGGGATATATCTCCATTTTCACATGGTTCAAATGCTGCTTCACATAGCATGTTCATGAAGACAGTGGTCTACATGAGACTGTCAGCGCATCTCCGTGCATGACAGGGACACCATATCAACCAGTCTTTATCAGTAGTTCCTCATCAAGTTGGACAGATGCACCAAGACGTTTCGGCACTATTCAATATTTTTACAGCGTAGTCATTAGGGGCTGTAGGAATTTTGAGAGCTGTGACCAAGACAGCCATTTTGAGGCTCTTCCAGGGCCAGTAAGCATCTCCTTCAGGTCGCAATGCTCAGCAGCAACCTGCAAGAAGTACCTGAGCCTGTAGAGGCCAACAGAAAACACTGAAAACTATGAGTCAGTCAGAGAAGACCATGTCATAGGTCAGCCTCTGATGCAGGTGATGCAATGCAATTTCTGAGTTTTCAGATTGCACAAAGCTAGAAGGAGTTGCAGGCATATTGGAGAGCATGGTTAGATAACACAGATGGATATGGAAAATGGAGAAATGGGATAAGACAAATAGGAGCAGTACGCAGAAAGGACATACTGTTGCAAAATACTTCACTTAGGAAGACATAAGTCAGGATGGTGAGCAGGAGATGGGAGACAGCTGGCCCTGTGGCAGTTCGCACAAATGATGTGAGGGCTGAACGTGAGTCAACTTCTTTCTTTTTGTTATAAAAAAGAAACCATTATATAAAGATTTACTAACAGATGGCAAGTAAAATAAATTTTTGCTTTCCTCAGCATTGCAAAACCTCCATCATCTGGGCTCTGAGACTCACTGCTGACGCTGCACTTCAAAAAAGACCTGAATCAATAAAGAAGAGTCCAGAGAAGAACACCTTAATAACCTAGAGGCCTAGTTACTAGGACTACAACTCCCGTCCTTCAAAAAACAAAACAACTTCCCGGGAGTTAGTGCCAGCTCAGTTGGAAGATCTTCAGCCTAAGAATTTGTAACAGCTGTCTTTTACTTGCCCCTCTACAAGCACATTAAGTTATGTGGACACAAAATATATATTTTTTTTAATGGAAATGGAGATTAGGAGAAGAAAGCAGGGATTTTTAACCCTCTTGATTTTACAGTGCATGAAAATACAATTTCAGCATATTTCAAATACTGAAAAAACCTCACTGGCATAAAAAGATACCAAAAATGTACGAAGAGAGTTGCTTAAAGAGGAATTCTCATTATTCAGGAAGCCTAACCTAAGCCTGAGCAGCTGAGATCAAGAATGCTGCCTATTTACAACAGACAATAAGAGGAAGAGAATTTAAAGTATTTAAAAAAAAGAAGTACTTCATATTTTATGAAGAAAAGAGAATAAACCCCAATTTCTTTAATTTTTTTATTTGTTTCTCTTAAAATAGACAGTCTGTACTTAGAGATATGTAATCCTCCCTCCACAGTGATATCTTCATGCAATGTTCAAGTGGTATATTTCAAATTCATTTAAACCAAATATACCACACCCAATACACTGTATTTCCTTTTTATTTACTTTGTCTACTTTCTCTGTTCAGAAAAACCCACATTTACCTTCAGTACCTTTAGGGCACAGCAGTTCCCACTGAAACAGTGTGGGATGCAAGTAGCCAAGTCTTCACCAACCAGAATGACTGAAGTCCTGTTTTTCTCAACATCATTCTCCCTGATGAGTCTTCTGAAAGTGTAGAGACTTTGAAAATGTATTTTCAGTACTTCTTGATGGGGATGCATTCTGCATTTATCACCACTGAAGGAACAGTGAAACTGAACAGCCCAGATTTTTTTTCTTTTGATTTAAATTCTTATGTACTAGTATAATACTACAATTTCTGAGTTGATTATACTTGTGGAAACCTACTTATTTAGTTGGAACAAGAGTCTCTACTGGAACTTTTAGAATAACTGGTTTCTGTTCTACACATAATTCCAGGAATAAGAATTTTAAGCTTCATTTTATACCATCTATTATAAAGTGTATATAAAGTACTATGTACTATAAAGCATACTTCATACTTCTAAAATTTTTAGAATTCATTTTGATGAAGCTTAGTGTGCAATTTTTTGGGGAAACTGGGCATATAATTTAACAGCTTCTAAGTTAAAGTCACAACTTGCTTATATAAAAAGCACTGACACTAAAAAATGACAACTCTTCATTTCAGTGCCAACAAAGAACCATATTTTTGCAAGCTTTCACACACAGAAAATTTGTCAGTCATGTGACAGTTCCAACTGAAATCTGATTTTATTTTCCTAAGCCCTTTGTTTGACACCTAATTTATTTCCCAGAGAGCGAGAAGGGAATATTTTGCTTTATTGTGCTCTGGTATCTTAAAGCTCAGCATGTTGCTAACATCCATGTTAATGACCCCAGGCCCTTTTCTTCCCCCCCCCTCATCTTGACTGCATTTTCTCAACAGAATTCCCCCACCCATTTGGCAGACAAAAGGCTCAGAGGTATGGTCTGATTCAAAGGTTTTACTTTGTAACTCTTAATTGAGTTTACACTTCTTGTGCCATCCCCAGCTTCAGTCACCCAATGAATCACTAAAGTTTTATGTTCTCTGATGCTGGTGCCCCAAACAGAAAATTGTATCTAGATCAAGTGAATACAGAAGCAACACTTATTTTCTGTTGGCTCTAAAACAATGTGAATAGGTGACTAATTAGAGAATGTAGCAAGTGAGAAACAATCTGAATTCAAGCTAAATTCAAGAAGCAACTTTGCAATAGTATTTAAAGCAGAGAGAGGAACCCCCCCTGCCACACTAAACTTTATCCACATCCTGCTGCTCCACATTTGTATTTATTGGTCTCTTTCAATTTAAACATTCCTCATCTTCATATTTCTCTACAAATTTTATTTAAAGGGAGAAATTAAAAATATAATCCAATACTAAAATCTTACCTGTAATTATAACTGTTTAATAACTCTTACCTGTCTGCATAGGAAGAGAGCAACCAGCAGAACAGTTCACAAACAGTAATATCAGAGGTAATTCTTATATTTTCCAGAGTGAAACCAGTTTGAAAGTAAATATTTATTTCCAATTGAATATGCAATGCCAGTAACAATTAAATTAAGCTATAATTAGCCATATTATGGCATTGTAAAAAACATCAATGTAATCCAATGTAGTTTGAAAATGCAGGTAAATAACTACAGAAATACATGAGGATGGAAGTGATTTAAATGACTTACCATCTGACATCAATGAAAAGACACTTTCTCAACAGGGATTAAGTTTATTCTTCTTTACAGGCTCGACTATTCTCCAAAGTGTCTGTGCCACTTACTTTTGCACCAACTTCCAGACCCAGCAAGGGAAAAACTCCATCAGCCATCAGAACAGCACTTCAAGATCCAGGTGAGAAGTACCAGCAAGCCAAACAGTCCCATTCCTGAGGCAGAGCTATGCCTCCTAAAAATACTGGTAACCACTCCCTAAAATATTAAAAAGGATATTGACAGCTCAGAGGAGTTGAGCCAAAGTCCTTGCTGACTCCCCGGCTCTACATCTCAAACAAAGGCAGAGCCACCCAGCTGCAGTTGTTCAGCTGCTGGCCTTCCTTTGACAAACACCTTTTTCCCTTTCTGCTAGATGCGTGTCATTTCCACCACTGCGCACCAGCTACCTACTAACACCGACTGCCAAATCACTGTCGTGTCGGGGCTGCACCCAGAACACAAGGGCCCTCTGGCTCGCGAATGGAGAGACCAGCCCCGCTGCCCAGCATTGCTCCAGCATCTCCGCAAGGTGCCCCTCACACTGAAGTCTCAGCCCTGGTGCCCAGCCCAGGCTGGTCCTTTGGCAGCTTCTCCTCCAGCCTGAACCAACCTGAACCTTGCCAGTTATGAAAACCACTGATAAGGATTGTGCTGCCAATTTGTTGTGGCCCTCTTGAATCTTATCTAGGACTAAATACAGCAAAAGCTTTGTAATTGTACAAATGAAAGTGAACTTGGGAGTGCTGAAAACGAGCAAATATGAAAAAATGAATTGAAAATTGTGACTTGTTCCCACATATACATACACACAGAAATTTCTCTTAGCCATACACACACATATGCTCACAGAAGATTTTAAATATTAGGCCTTTAGAAATGCTCCTGCATATAATTTTCTAAAATACCTTTTTAGTTCTACCTGGAAGCAAGTTAAAAAGTAAAATACTCTATCAAAGACTTGTATCACTACAAGTTCAAAAGAGGTAGAAGGATTCCGAGATGGAGTGACATACATCAGTGCCTCCACACTCTTGTAAGTCACTGATGTTCTTAGACTTTCCTGTTTCAGGTTAAAAATGTCTTGATTTCCTTCTCATATGAGCAAAAATGGCATTGCTGTTTTGGAGTACTAGAAAGGCAGAAAATTATTTTCTACAGATGATGGTGACTGAGGTGACTTAAAATAATTTCGCCACGCTCCATTACTTGCTCATCTCTGCACCTCAGCAATTCATGCGTTTGCAAAGCAAAGCTGCGCTCTGGCAGCCGCAGCTCTTCGCAGTCACTAGAGATGGCATTTCCATTTGCAGCTATTAAATCAGGCAATTTCTGGAGTGTCTGGTTCTCCTACAGTCCCAGGAGAAGGAAGATGGCCTGACATTTATCATTACAGGGACAAACTGCAGGCTAGAGCTGCACACCATCCCAATCCCACCAACTATCCCTGCTGCTGTGGAGAGAGGAATGCGGAGTGAGATTCATCATCATCATCATGGCGTGGCTTCGCGAACGAAGATCTGGGAAGGGCTTTTCCCATGCTCACTGCAAGCGATGAGTGCACCCTTCAGGTCTGCGCGGTGGATTTTTTAGGTGAGGCGCAGCGTGCGCGGAACTGGCTCCACCCTTTACACCTGAGGTTCATCTGCCAGGGCCTAGCGAGCTTGGATGGTGACAGCGAAGTCCTCAGGTCGTAGGTTTGGTTAGAGTATCCTTCTCTGAGATGATGGATGCCTTACCAGGCTAAACGAGCTCCATCTGCCCGGGTTTGGAGTCAGAGCTGTCCTTCTCCTAGGATGGCTGCCCGAAGGCTAGTGAGCCCATCCTGCCCGTGGACACACTTTGTCTGACCCTTCAGCTGAGACCTGTCTGGCTTGGGAGACCCCACTGGAGGCACATGCCACCACCAGCAGAGCTCTCAACCTCACAAGGGCACGCAAGCTCCTTCCCCATGGCAAGGGGGTGCCCGTGAAAGAGTCGCTGCTCTACCTCCGGACATCACAGACCCGGGCACGGGGCGGCCGGGGCCTGCCACGCACGGGAGTCCTGGAGGGTACTGAGATTGAGTTGTATATAGCAAACATCCACAGTCCTCGGTCTCCAGGACAAGGATTTACACTCACATTTACACTCAGTAGCAGTGGCCTTGGAGCAAAAGTGAGCGGGAGCAGGCTTAGCCTATCTGAGCACACTACCGACTGTCCAAGGGGACAAGAGGCAGAGGGCTCTGAGGAAAAGGACAGTGGGTGGGCTGAAGGGGGGTGCAGGAGGGTCAGGGGCTGTGCCCAACAGCTGAGGATCCCTGGCAGGAGCAACACGGGAAGGAAGCAGGAAACATGCTGTCGCCTGTTCTTGGGATTTCATTTCAAGTCTTGAGAATCTCCTGTTTTCATTAAAAGAAAAGGAAAGAAACCCCCTTGTTTACTCCTTCTGGTATCAGAGAAAAAGATTAAAACGAGAAAACTTTAAATGCCTCCTTACGCCTCCACAGGGTTTAAAATTCAGAAAGTAAATATGAAGACTTTACTGATCTATATTTAACCTCATGATTCAGTCTGATTCAAGTATTTCAAATGTTTGTATATGGCCACAGAGGGAATAAATCCTTCTTAACAAGACTTCCATATGCTTAGTCTGTGTATGCATAAATTTTAAATATGTTTAAAGACAAATGTCCAATTAGACATATGCGTGCATTCAAAAACACAGAACAACTACCACACACTAGAAAATCAATAGAAGAAAAGAAACAAAAAGACAGTATACCACTGTAGAATTTGTAAGACAGTGTCAAACAGAGAGAATTCTTGGTTTACAAGTTGATCAATCTCCCCACTGAAAGCAGTGCTTTACAGTCTCTGCTGAACAACCACAATGCCAGAAAAAGGGCTTAAGCTTCCAAATGTAAAATATGAGCAGGGAGTACGCCAGCAAATCACCTTTGGCTGTTTCTCTCACCTTATACCCACTGTACAATAAACTTCCCAAGCAAATTTTATTGCTGTCAATCTTGTTATGTGCACTGGTGAGGGCAGTCTCATCGCATGTGCTGCCTCTGCTATGCATTGGGAGGAAGGACTTGAACTTCTCCCAGAGGCACACAAGGCATTCCTACAGCTGACCATGGTGCCCCTGCAACAGCAATTCTGCATGTAGGCTGTGTCATCCCAGTGTGGGCTTTGCTAATACCTCCATGCCATCTGTCTCCTTGTGTCCCAGGTACCTGGGTCTCTAAGACAAGATGAGACGTTAACACATGTGATCCTTTTCCCAATGTTCCACCTCCCTCGCTTGACCCTCACTGGATGACACAGCCTGTTCTGGATGCAACATTTGTGCATCCCCTCAACCTCCACGTCGCCTGACTGTCACTTCTATGTCCTCCCGTACCAGGACCTCTGTCTGTTCCCATTTATCTCCTGCTGGAAGTCTGTGACAGCTCTTGCTTCCACATTTTTCCATGTCTCCAAGTCAAAGATTTTTTAATGCATCTTACTTGCCTACCAGAGTTCCTTATGCCTTCTCCTTCTCTCACGCACCCAGTTTTCCTCACTGTTCATCTTCTCCATTCTCCCACCTTCTGCTGCAAGACTACAGCAGTCCCAGGTTTCTAGGCATCGGCTTCTCAAACTGTTTCAGAAGATTAAATAGGGAAGGTGGTTTGCTGGTTACCACTAACGAATAGGACTCTCGGACACTTTTTTATCTGTCAATGAAGTTATTATGGAGAGTCAAAAAGTTATAATGGAGAGATGTTCCATGGTTCCCTTTAATTCTTCCACTGTCAGTTTGCTTGCTTCAGGCCAAAACTCCCAATTATTTATGTTAAGACCATGAACTGGGGTAGTCACGCAATGTTTATACATTTAAAGATAACTTTATGCATTGTTTATGCATTTAAACATAAACAAAACTGCATTAAATGTAAAATGCATTTAAACACTACATTTAAAGAATCCTGCAATGTTTAAATGTTACAGATGTGTAACCAGAAAGGGTGCCTAGTTGAATGAAAGATCTTCCAGACTGCTCAATTAAAATGGGATTTACATGGCATCTTGAAAGTGAAATAAGGATTTACTCCATGTGTCCTCCTGAAAAATCACAAGTGCAGAGCTTAAAACAAAAATGTCATGGAACAACCCAGGACATTATATCTCTAACACATACACACACAATAAGTAACCAGCAATTTTTAAACATTCAGAAATTTTCTAGCTAATGTTCCTGATGCGCTCTTTCCAGGAGCGAGCTCAGGATTTGGTTATGGTAACAGTACATCTCATTTCAGCAATGATGGCTTTATTGCTTATTCTTTGCCATGCCTGCCCAGATCCTAAAAAGTCAGTGCAAGGAGAGCATGAGGGTTTCAATAGACCCTCCCTTACCCCTCCCACAGGCAGAGCTTCCCCGCAGCCACACCTCTCCCAACTGGAAGAACATCCCAGAAGTCTTACTTGGCCACGCAGACCATACAAACTATTCACTCCTCAGCAGAGACTTTGTGTGCCTTGAGGAGTGGGTAAATCCATAATGTTTTGATGTAGCTGGAAAGTGTCTCCACCCTTGGTGCTCAGAACTGAGCTTGGCAGCCTCCTGCAAACAAGGCTCACCACTTAGCATGCCCAGGTGCAGCAGCATCCTGCACCGAGCATCCTCTGGCCTAAATTCCATGTAGGGATGAAGTGGAGATGGCAACAGATATACACACACACGAACATGGGCTGCTCTGTATGACTGTGCAAGCCCCATTGTCCGTCTAATGAAAACCCCTCATGCTGAATGATCAATAGATCAGTCTTGGTCAGTAATTGCTTTTTGACTCTTGATTATTAGCCTGCACAAAGGTCCTGTGAGAATTGATCACACAAGCACATAATACTTTAGGGCCTAACTGCTTTAAAAATACAGCTGGGTTCAGGGACCTGATTACAAAATAGTTCCAATTTGTAGCACTGACATGACCTTAATAGTATCCTATAAGAAAATGCAAGCCCTAGGCTGCCTCATTTGTATTATTCCTTGTTCTGCTTTCTCTTTCTTTTTAAATAAGGAACAATACAAAGAATGAGAACTCAAACCCCAAGTCGTACTGTCAGGAAGAATAATGGATCTATTCTGTACAAAAATGCCTGTATTGTTGGTTTGTTTACTTCAGCTGTTTCATAGCCATGCTGCTATCAGAGCTCTCGAGACAAAGCCCCAGCTCTGAGCCTGCTTCTGGGTGCTGGGCAGAGAGATCTTCCCCCTCCGCTGCTTTCATCCCAGTTGCAACAGAAGTCAATGTTAGAACAGGACACTCCACCAACCACCATGAGCAGTGCTGAAGGCAGGAGCTGTGAGATAAATTGGAGATGTCCAGGCTTCCCATTAGATCCAGCCCTTCCAATCTCTCAATGGCACATGGAGATTTATAGGAAAAACCCTATAAAGCGTGCAAGCGAGTTAGGCACGGTTAGCACGGCTCTGCACATCTGTGAGGAGGCTCACAAGGGCGTCTCCAAGCACTATACTCTGCTTCATGTCACCCCAGTAATGACTAATACACTGTCAAAATGTCTCTATTAGACTGATGACAAGGAGGGGGCTTTAGAGAGTCCCAATTCAAATAAATAACTCAACAAAAATAGGCCATATCCATATAGCTATAGCAACCACAGTCTGCTAGGAATTTTGTGAACAAAACAGAGAGTTACAGTCCTACAAGAAATCTAAACAAGGATCTAAATAAGTAAACACACACAATGGATAAAGGAAGGGGTAGATTGCATAACCTACAAAGAAAGAATCAGCTTGGTGGACTGAAACTACTAGCCATGTATTTTTGGTTTTGTGGCTTCTGATATCTTCTAAAATCTATTTTTAAGCAGTTTTCTCAGTTTCTGGAATGATGATTAGGAAAAAAAAATTTCCAGTCATGGGCTACAAAACTACAAAAAGAATAATTATATCTGACTGGCAAGTTAAATTCCAGAAGGGAAAAAGCAATTTCCGAATCTCAGAACAGCCTGTGGAAGAAACAATTGAGCTACTTTATTCTGATGATTTTTAAAGATGACATTCTCAGTCTAGTTAAGCAATCTGAGCTGCTCAAAGAAATAGCGTCATAGCAGGCCGTTTTGACTACAACAGGAATAAGTCAATTTTCATAATCAGTTTCTTCAATTGCCAAGAAAAAGTCTAAATCTTCCCCCACACAGTGCTGATGAATTAGCTGTGTTGATGCCATGTTTGTGAAACAAGGCATCAATAGAGTGGATGGAGATGCTGTCTCTCTAACGACACAGTAACACAGCGGAGCTGTAAACAAGGCAAGGACCCAGAACAAAACCATCAAACATTTTGATGGTAAATTTGATTTAGTTGAACCAGCTTCATGCAATGTTATTTTAATTCAGTGTAACAAAAATACTCCTTCATGTGAAGTATTTTCAAATGCCTGTGACAATGTTAGTGTGAAAATTTCTTTAACTCATCCAGTGCATTCCTAGACGATGTTTTCTGCCAGCTACATTCACCACAAATGCTGTCTGGTAAATAGCAGCTGCAAAGGAAGGATAAGGATGCCAGGGTACACTTCAGTAAACACTCCTCCTCAGTGGCTCACTATATCCTGGGCCAAGCAAGCTAACGCACATTCGCAGCCCTGTTTAAAAATCATCAAACACAGTAGGACTTTGCTTTCATAACTCCCCCAAAAGTGAAGATAGGAAATCAAGATTAAGGGCATGCCCATACTTAGCAGGGCCTTTGTGTGCAGGGACCCAGCGAGGCACAGCAGGTTGGGCCAGCAGCCCGCCAGTGCCGTGCTGTTGCTCACAAGGCGTTTGCCTTGCACGACTGAGGTTATGCTCGCAGCACATTCTTGTGGCAGCACATTGCATGCTGGCTGCACCACCCGGGTTGGGCATGCTCCTCTGACAGCCATCCCCTGCCTTTTGACTGGCATCACTGAAATGCAAAGACAGGGAATTAAAATGAGCTATTCTCATGCCTCTTCTTGTTTTCTCACGTAGCCCATCTTGTTTTCACAAACCAACACCTTTCCCCACAGGCTGCCAGGCAGCAGGGAGGAAACATGGGTGAGGGCTGTGGTCTGCCACAGCCTGGCTGGCTCACATACACCCTCAGCAGGGCCATAACGGCACCTATGAAGCACAAGTTCGCTGTTGAGCAACATTTCTCTGAGATCTTGTCCAGAAGTGGCTCCCCAGGGAGCACTGCTGGGGCCAAACCAGCTCTGGTGACCAGCCTGGGATACTATTCCAGGCACCAAAAGCCAGAGGAGAGACAGGGTTTCCAGGAACCAGGAGCCACACCTGTAGGGATAAAAACATGCAGGGCTGGCACCTCTCCCTGGGGAAAATATTACTGCCTGCTGGCGTCACTGCCTCTCCACTAGAAGTTATCAGTCTCACAAAGGCACTAAGGAAATTGCCGGTGTGAATGGCCCTAATCTGTGTCTCCTGCAGCCCCTGATAACCCAGGGAGTGGCCAAGCAAACAGCAGGTTTGCCCAGCGCCACGAGGAGCTGAGGCAAAATTGCCTTTCATCAGCAGAGAGGATACAAAAGAGCAGGATCCGTCCATAGCCTGATACAAAGTTCTCCTACAACTACCGTGCAGAGCGCTCACTTAAGGTACAAACACAACACCCCCACCAGTGGGTTTAGCTGACCTCGCCTTACACGGGAGCCAGCCAAGGGGAGGCTAGCGGGTGTGCAGTGCTAGCCGGGAGCTCATTCCTTCCACATTGCTGCTGACTTCACATTGCTGAAACCTCCCCTGCCTTCTCCTTGGTATCTTCAGTTATACAATTGTTTCCCAAGGTGGCTGTGTGCCAATTTGTTTGATTAACCAGGCAGTGAGCAGGGTAGGAAAGTTGTGGACTGCGAGAAGAAGAGACAGAAAAAGTAAAGAGAAATAGCATCATCGGAAAATCGGATGACAGCTTCTATCACACAAAAGGAGACACCGTGGAGTGGGCAGAGAGCCTGGTCTCTAACAGTAGCAAAGGAATGAAAAGAAACTAAAAAGAAACAAAAAAATTTGTTGCCACCTGTTCTCTCCTCCCATCACTCCCCTCTCCCCCATGAAAAAAAGGGGGAATAGAAGCAGACACATCAGCAACACTTCCAGAAGCTCACAGGGAGCAGAGTGCATCTAACCTCCTTGTCACAGCACAGCTGTGAACTGCATGGGTGGAAGAACAAATGGCAAAAAATGACTATTATAACTTGATGAAACGTTGTCCCAGAGAACCCTGGTACATCAAACTTAAGGTTGAGTGAACATCACTGGCTCCACCTTCCCAGCAACAGTCTTGGACAATAAATAGGAGAGGTCAAAGGAGACCCTTTGTTTGCTAGTGCAGCACCAGTGTCGGTACAGCCCAAGGCACCCTGGTCAGCAGTACTGGATTCTATTAATTAAACAACTGAAACTCATATACCAAAGAAACCCATGCTCTGTGGCTTAGCAGTGATCTAGGCTTTAGCAGTGATAGCCACAGTCATCATTGGCAATACTAAAATAGTACCTTGTGACAGATTTTAAAAGCAATTATCAAAAATTAGCTAAATAACATAAACCCCGTGTACATAAATGCAAGTTTTCCCACATATATCAAGACTTTCATTGATAGGTACCAGGGGAAAGAAGAGGGGAAAATATGGTGATATAATCACATAAAATTACTTTTACACTTCAAAATATTCAAGATTTTTTCTCTCTTTCTAGCTACCTCTCCTATTTTAGGTTGCATTACTTAGACGGATGAACCCACTAAGGACTCCATTGCTAGCCATGTTACCTTCTCCAATAGTTTACTAACATTTATTACCTAAAATATAAAAGTCCAAACAGTTCAAAACAAAGAAAATACAGGTCAGGAGAGCTGAATAAAACCGAGAGTGAGGAAAACAGTCCCGTGAGAAGCTGCTTCAGCACCAGACAAATAAAATCCCCTCTCTGGATACGAAGACATAACTCTCATTCATGTGAATGGGAAACATGCTCTTGCACCGGCGGGGGAGATGACTGCACTGGAGATAGCTAAAACCAGACTACATGTGCAATGAATGTGAAAACTATTTTAGCCATCTGGGCTATGTAATTTTTCACAGATGCTTTCAGAGCTGGATGGACCTTGTTGACTCTCTTTTCCCTGACATTTCTCCAACGTTTGCAAATTGCTTTCTGTGACCTGTAGGACAGTACTCGGTAAACATTTAGACTGTCATCATCCCAAGTGTTCAAATGGACCTCTGTAGCCAGCTTTTTGTCCAGAAGGATTCTGCAAAATGCCCTGTTTCATCAGATGCAGCCACCTGACATATACTCTGTCCAGTAACACACCTGCACAGACTGCAGTGCAACCACCTTCGAAGATGGCGTCAAAACCCTCAAATTGTGAACAGCTTAATTCATTGTTTAAAAAGCTTTTTTCTCAGGTACCTATAAAGTACATGCTGTCACTGACTCATTACGATATAGGGAAGCTGCTCTCAGTTGCTAAAGCTATCGAAATTAACCATTTCCCCCTCTGTAAGAGGATCACAGTGAAAACAAAACAAGAGACTCTTACTACTTTTCGTTCAGCTGCCTCAGAGCAGTTTTGCAAGTCTGAGGTGTTAAAAAAAGCAGAGAAAACTGCATGCTAGACTTCCTGAGCTACTTGTGGTTTAGAGTTTGTTCCCTGGATTTAAACCAACCGGATTTAGCTGAGAAGACTTTTTTTTTTTTTCTCCTCGTTCTTTTTGTAGCTCTTGTGCAGGACATCAGGTTGTTGTCACATGATGCGGTAACTCTGGTTCTAGGGCACACAGTGATAAATAAAATAATATCTAGCTATTTGACGTAGAACGTTGATCCAGCCCAAAGCTACATTTCTGGTTCTAATTTGTGAAGGTTAACTTTTGTTCTGGCAGGCGTTACTCCTGACTGGGAACAGTCTGTCCTCTGAATCCAGAATAAACAGAAGCCTCACACACATGCTGTTTTGCAGGCTTGGGCTAATTAAGCAAGCACGTGCCCAAGTCTGATTTGGGACACATCTATGTTGCCAGCTGATCTGGATCCAGTGTTGCACAGACCTGGTATCTTAACAGCAAGGGTAAGCAAGATAGATGCCTGGGGGATCACAGTGCTAGCACCACCCATTCCAGCGGTTGCTTTTATTAACATCTGCAGGTTGGTTTTTTTAGAGGCACAAAGCTACTTCTGAATGGTATCCAACAACATAAGATTGAACAACCATAACCAGCATGGTTCATAGCAACAGAACACTGAGAATAGAAGAACACAGATCAGGGTAAGTCTCATATTTGTATGCAATGGTTTCCCAGTTTTGTAGAGGCTCTTCAAGCACACGCAGAAAGCAGCTGGCAATCTAGACCCATGCCTTGCACTTCATACCGCTGGGACTGTGGTTCTTGGAGCATTTCTCTGATGTCAAGGATAGTTTAAACAGCCATGTCTCCCTTTCTTATTTGGATGTTGCTGCCCACCCCACTTCTCTCCCCGTGCTCTGCCAAAGCCAACTATTTATGCAGCTGTGTGATGAAACGTATCAAGGAGCTGATCTGGGTGGGGAGAAAAGAAACCTGAAATAAAATTCTAGGCTATTTCTGAGTACATAAAATATAGAAGTAATGATCAGGTACATCAGGAGGCCACCTGACCACTGTTGTTGGTATAGCCTGGGGTTGGAGAGAGGAAAGTGGGAAGGCTGCTTTATGGCAGGTATTCAAACAGCATTGCTTCTGGATGTGGAGCCAAAGCCAGAGCACTCTGCTACATCCCAGAGAAGAGGGATTTGTATGCACAGTTCAGGCATTCATTAGTAATGGCTGGGCTGCCTTTTTAAACTTTCCCTCCTCACGGGAGGAAACAAGCTCATGTGGTTCTGCTAGAATGAAGTTAAAGTCTTGTAAAGCTAAATAAAACTAGGCACCATTTTTATAAGCTTGGTAATAGTGCCCTGTGGAAACAGGCCATGATTACAACCATGGCAGTTTCTAACTGCATCTTTAAGTGGCATCCCAGGTGTGTCACACCAATATATTTGAAGGGCTTTGAAGGAAGAATGATCACTGCTAAGACAAGGCAGTTTTATATCTTTTAAAGTCCAGCCATCAATGAGACAAAACTAGGTGAGCATTTCATATAAATCTGCAGAAAACTGAAGAAGTTGACACTTGCTCCATGACCTATCACAGTTGCTATCAATATACAAGACCAATTACATGTAACAGGCAAGCCCGACTCACTGCATTCCCTCCCTTCACTTCAGAAAACGGTCTTGTGCCTACTGTTATGTACAGAAATACTAGAGACTGAGGAAGAAAGAAAAAATCTTTACCTCCAGCTCTAAAACCTCAACTTCCTAATCACTGGTATTTGAAATGACTACAGATTATCAGGAATAAGGCTGTCTGCGACTCCTGAGGTTAGCCAAGCTCCACGAAGTTTTCATTTCAAACCTCTTCTCCTGCCATGGGGAACACTGCTGGCTAAAACTTCCCAGTGTCTCCTTGAAGAAGGGCTGTCTCAATGACAGAACTGTTAAAAGGACACGGTGCTTTTTTTTGACGATATCAGAGGCCACATGACCAAGTACAGCTGAAACCTAAGCAACAAAAAGAAAAGACGGAAGTCTGAACTTCCGTTCATTTGTGATATGGAAACACACTTTGTTTAAAGGAAGCAAGAAGTGTTAGCCCAAACGTGTTACAACTAATGCATCTGCTGCTCTCACCCTTTGCAACGTGTATCAGTTTTGCAGATGGGCCCTGGAAGACTACGGGAAGAGAAGAGCAGCCAGGACGCACCCTAATGTGTCGGAGATCAGGAGTCCTCTAAGAGGCGCGCTACAACTATTTTGAAACCTGTTAAGCAATAAGACCATATTAATGCAAAGAATTAAGTTTTCACTTTTCTCCTGCTACCAGAGTTTACAAACAGAAAACGATCCACATGCACTGAAAGCTCCTGCTGGCTCATTTTTGACTTGATTACTTTTTTTTTTAGTCCAGAAACCATCACAAGTATGCAAACACAACACGCACACAAAATTCATTGCTGTTCGTGTGTTTGCTCTCCTCTTCTTGGAAATAAAATACTTCTAAATAAATCATCACTCCTATAACAATCTTTGATTTGTTGTAGCATTTAAGGATTTGTGAAGGAGTTTAAAGATGACATATAAACTGACATTTATGTATGATAAAGTGAGACTGCTGCCTGCAGCACTGAAACTTAATCCTCTCAGGGGCAGAAAGCAGCAACTCTT
>NW_010398333.1:20463-44812 GCF_000710305.1 Buceros rhinoceros silvestris | reverse complement strand
AGAAGCCAGCACCTCTTTCCCAGCCAGAGCAGCATCATGCCAGCCCTGATCAACACAGATGTAAAAGCAAGCAGCGACCACTTGGAAGCGTGCAGGACTCAGGCAGGAGGTAGCTACCCCCGTGATACTTTATTTAATTGGGGAGCAGGGTGTGGTTTCCCAGGGCTTGCAGCAGCACAACCCCCCAGCTTGCAGATGGTGTGAAGGAGAGCGCATCACTTTTGGCCGCGCAGGGCCCCCTGGAGCATGAGTCCAGAATTGGGACAGAGGAATATCGCTGCCCAGAGGAATTCCTGCTCCTGCTGTAAGCTGATAATGCCTGCTCTGTTTCAGATCAACATCGTTTCTTGAAGAATTCAGCTGGATTTTTGAAATTGTCTTGCTCACAAACTGGCCTTGCTCACCCACAGCACTCACTCTACTGAGGCAGCACTTTAAGATTTATTTTTTAGTCTTGTTTTGATCCTAGCAATGCAAACAGATGTGACTTCAACCTCATTACCTTCCCATCTAAATCTTACCGGCTTAACATTCAGAAGTTTGAATTCTTTCATTTCTGAAAACATCACCACTTTCTGATTTTCAGACCTATTTTAAAACAGAGAAGAATGCTGCATATCACTTTCAACATGCATCTGGTGTTGTCCAGAAGTGCCTGGTCCCCCAGTGACTTTATCTGTTCCCACCTCACTAGGCAAAAGAGGTTTTGCACAGAGTTGGTGAGTTGGCTACCTCTGTTTTATGTGCTACTCTCAGAATCTAGCAAGGAACAACTGGTCTGTAATGCATATACCCTAGATTGTGGGCACCCCACTCTCAAATACTATAGCTTGCACTCCCCAGTGTACTAAAGTGGCTTAAATTCATGTCTAAGAGGCAGATTTCAGGGCTTTTTTTCCATTCAGCTTTTTACACCTGCATCAACAAAGGCTGAATTTTACCCCTGATAAAAGTTCTAATTTATTTTATTTTAATGAAAGCTGTCTTTCTCATATAATGACTATATTCAGTAACTAGATACCAAATATCATGAGAAATCTAAGAAAATGAAGAGACAACAACATTAATGACTCGTTCTACACTCCCACTATTGCTTTTGCCAGTGGATCTGGGCCAACAGTTTAGATAATGGAAAACATTTGCAAAGAGGTCTTCATGTGTGAAGAACACTTAACTTCTCATATAATGGAACTCAGCAGTATTTTCCTGACAGTGAGAGGCAGTGCTTCTGCAGTGAGGTTTGCTCTGAGTACTTGCACAACCTTATGTGACTGACAGAAGATCTGCTGGCTTAGAAAACTACTGCAGTAGTTAGTCCACTGCATTTTTGCATAACAGATAGGAGCAAGTGTTCAAAAGAGGATTTTTTTTCTTAGGGATGTAATTTCCAGTCCCTTGAGAATAAATAGTATCAAGCATTTAAAAAAGAAACCACATTTTTTCCTGGATTCCTTACAGAATATCTTTATAAAATTATCTTGCCAGATGAACTTTGACATATAAAGAACAATGTTAAATAATCGTATATACTGGGGAAAATTGAAAAGCTGTATTTTTTTTTTAAGATTCAGAGACACATCAGTCAAAATGTGAATTATTCTATAGAATAATTACTGCCTTAAGACTGGGCTGATACCTTCCCTGTACTTACATATCTTATACTTGAATCAAAGTGCAACCTGAGCTGTAAACTTCCTGTGTTTGGAGGCCTAACAAGAAAGTACAGTGGGCACCAGGAAATGCTTTGATCCACCATTCAAGAGGAATGTAAAGCAAACAGGCATTACAGAGACCGCTAATCATTTAAAGATTTTGTTGCTCCTGTTTCACTAACCATGTTAACTGTTATCAGGTGTCTAATACCATTAAGATGAGTGACAAAGGCATGAGAATTCAGTCAGATTAGGAAAACGAAGAGGTTACAGACTGCTTAGATAAATTGCATGCTTTTGAACAGGCTAGTTCAGGTTGAAATTTAGCCTAAGGAAACCAGGAAAGCGATCTTGGTATGGCTAGCAATGCCGCTGGATCCTCCTTAGCAGAAGCTAATGTTCCAGAGACTGTGAAAAGGCAAATGCAGCCCCTCATTTTGGTGCATTCCCTTTAGACAGTACTTTATTACCTGTCTTTCTGTCATAAACCTTAAAATGTCACTTGTAATCCCTTTGAAAGCTCTCAAATTTAAACTCCCCTTGGGTTTGGTAGTCTGAAAAAGATTACATGTCTTGCAGACCACAGAATTGTTGGTTTTGCCAAGCAGTAATCACAATGATGCTCACAGTAATGGTAAAAGAAAGAATAAATGTAACTTATTAGCTTCAATGTGCACACCCAAATTTATGTACAATCTGAAATTTAAAAAACTGGTGTATTGCTAAGCAAGCAGAGTTTTAAAATAAAAGACTCTCAAAGCCTTAAAGAATACAACACAGTGTATAATTTACACCTGAGTTCTTGACACTCACTTGTCGTTTTAAGTCCTATGGTCTATAACTGAATAAATCAAGAAAAAATACTTTTTGAGAGCTGTAGTGACCTGATTCTAAGGTACTAACCAGCTTGCGAATCTTCTGGCGTGGCTGCTTACTAAAAACTATCTAGAGTACTAATTAATACACATCACCCATTTCCCTTTAGAAATAAAAAAATCCCTCAAAAACTATAAATAAAATAAACTTATATTCCTGAAGTTAATGCATGAATATATAAGCACACAGGCCACACGTCTTAATATAAATTATTTCCCAGTGAAAATGAGGATCTTATTTTTTCAGAAAAAACCCTTTGATAATAAGATCACTATTCAAGATATGGATATGCATTGATATATAGGATACAGAAAGTTTTAATGATATGGTCAGTAAAAAGTCATGATCTGGTTTATCATCTTTATTCTTGTATGTTACCTTTCCTAGTCAAAACTAGAAAACTACTCTTTGTTGAGTATCAGCCTTTTAAAAGTTGTGAGAATGTACGTTGTTAGTACTGGCAACATTACTTTTGGCTGTGGAAAGAACCCAGTTGTCGAGGATGGTTACAAACAAGGTAAGGCAGAGAATTAAGCATCAGGGACACTCCTCAGTCATTGTAATGGTGGTTCAACACACATGAAGCAAAAATACCTTAAATCAGCCAACCAACCAAATGGGGATGAAAAAACCACCGTAACAGTGGGCAAAAGGAAAGACATGGACCTGTTGGAGTGCATCCAGAGGAGAGCCACAAAAATGGTAAGAGGGCTGGAACACTTCTCCAATGAGGACTGACTGAAAGAGTTGCGCTTGTTCAGTCTGGAGAAGAGAAGGCTCCATAGGGAACTTACAGCAGCCTTCCAGTACTTAAAGGGTGCTTATAAAAAAGATGGGGATAGACTTTTTAGTAGGGCTTGTTGAGACAGGACAAGGGGCAATGGTTTTAAACTAAAAGAAAGTAGATTTAGAGTAGATATAAGGAAAAAACTTTTTTACAAGGAAGGTAGTGAAACCCTGGAATGGATTGCCCAAAGAGGTGGTAGATATTCCATCCCTGGAAACATTCAAGGTCCTGCTGGATCAAGTTTTGAGCAACCCAAACTAGTTGAAGATGTCCCTGATCATTGCAGAAGGCTTGGACTAGATGACCTTTAAAGGTCCCTTCCAACCCAAACCATTCTATAACTCTATGATTCTAAAAAGGATATTATAGCTAAATATCCTGACCTGGTCACAAGTGTAGCGTAGACAAACCTGTACACGGCTTATGTTACTCCATTCTGTCAAATAATGAAACAATGTTTTGTCCTGACAAGATGCTGGAAAGTGCTAGTGTCAGTCCATCAGGCAATCATACGCATAGTTAGGAATAAAAATGTGGGTCATCCCAAGTCAACAACTTACATGTGATTACAACTAAACTCATGCCTAAATGCTGTGTATCATGCAAAACTGTGCTCTAGTTATGTTAGAACAGGAAGTAGGAGCCATTTGAGTACATGGTGTAACACTGAGTAAATCAGCTGCCAGCTTCCATGGCAGATTTACCCAGCCTTGCAAAAGGTGGTTCACCACTGTGCCTTGGCACTGACAGCAGAGCCAGCTGACTACCACCAAGCAAACGTTCTCTAAAAGTTGATGTATTTTTCTACACAAAGGCTTAAGTATCTAATCTAATAGATGACAAACGTAGATTTCTCACGGAGAACCTAAAGAGACAGTCTCTTTCTCTGATCTTACAGATACCCGATAACACTGGTTCAACATGACAACACAGCACCCACATCATTGCATTGTTCTTTCTTCCTCCACTGATCCATATGGCACCTTCATTTGCTCTGTTAATTTCCTGTTAATAATTCATACTTAAATAATTTTAATAAAATAATACTTACATATGTGGATATTTGCCTGCTGACTATTTCTCCTGCTCTCAGACTACAGAATAGGGGTGACTAATGCCGATGACAATCTGCAAAGCATGTAAGGCCAGGAGTAACTTTGATATTTTGGGGGATTTTGCAAGTATTTGAAGTCAATTTCTGTGAATACCAGATAATGTTACACACGCACACACACACACACACACAAAAGTGAACTGTAGAGAGAAAACAAAATAAATGTAGAGGGATTAGTTTATTTTTTCTCACAAATGTTGTCATATTTCTTCAGTAACAGCCTTCACATAAGCCTAAGTTAATAATAATGATGCAGTAGATTTTCTTTAAAAACCCAGCTTGTGCAGTGGTAAAATATTCAAGAAACAGTTTTCTTCCTTTTACATCAGTAATGCAGAAAGACTTATCTGAGTGCAAAGAGCGTGTCCCTATCTCACCCCCAAGACAGTGCTATCTCTCTGTACTTTGTGCTCCTCTGCCATGAGATTGTCAGCAGCAGTGACAGTGAGTCAAAACCAAGGAATGTGTCCTTTGATCAAAAATTAATTCAAAGACAAGATGAATACAACCATCAAAAGAAAACTTGCCACTCCTATTGATCTGGAATGATCTGGATTTCAGAGATGGAAGAATTATCCACTAATCTACTTCCTTAATAGACTTTCAACAACCCACTACTCAAATGGTTTGAGCTATTGGTAATCTGTTAGTTCTACCAATCAACTTTTTTTGGTCTTTCAGTGTTGGCTGAAGACAAATAAGCCACCAAAAAACCCAATAAAAAAATATGGCTGATCATAAGCCAAAGATGGTCCCATGACAGTCTGCAGTCATTTCTGGCATGCATAAAAATCTGACATCATTTAAGGAATGCTGGCCTTAAAACACAACAAAATTTTGGATCCTCTAAAGAAAACATCACCTCCTGGCCAATATATCATTACTTCAGTTATGGGAAACTCGTGTAACATAAAATCTCTTAACACCATCACAATATTTATGATCAATGGACTTAGAAAAAAGAAAGAGGTAGCTGACTAGATCAGATTTTGTTCCCACTTTTCTGACAGCTCTGAAAGAAAGGAAGAAGGTTTCCCAGTGACTCTCACCCCAGCTTTCCAAAATTTCTTCAGCTTTCATTATTTTTCATATAATGAATCAACAAAAATCCTTCTTTCCACTTTTGTCAGCTATTCAGCTCCCTATACTTCATGTGGTTTTAGTCACTGGATGTAACTCACACCTCCCGCAGGGAGTCAATCTTTGATTTGTAGCCTCATTTCCTTAAAAATTAGGCTTATTGCCTCCCACGGTCTTGTCCTGTCCCAAGCAGGCAGTCCAAAAGTAATCAGCAAAGGAGTTGTCCCATCTCACTTTGTTCTAACCACTTTTTGAACTCGACATATATCTAGATGATTCAATTTTAATTTTTGTCACTGTTATCCCAGATGCCAAGAAGAGACTTAATTTTACATGCAAATGCCAAAACAATCAACTAAAATAGCAAAGTGGTTTAATTTTATTCATTAAGTTCTTTAAGAAAGATGAAACAGTCAACGGTAGCTTCAGAGTAAATGACTAGCTACAGCAATATGCTCTGTGCTTTGCTCAGTCACCTCTGGCATAAGCTGGTCCTTAAATATATCGAACTGCTGAGAAGCAAAATAAATGAAGAAGTAGAAAATCCAAAGGACTTTGATAATAATCGTAGTATTCTTTATGTAGTTTTAAAATTTTCAGATACTGACACATTGCATTTTACTTCACTAAAATGAGGTTTCATTTAATGAAAAAAAATTTAGGTCAATCACACATATCCTTAACATGAGAAAGGGCTATGAAAATCCTATCTTGCTACTGGATTTTTAAAATACATTTCAATGACTGTCAAGAAGCAGTACTGACTACTCATTACCAGTGGGAGGTAAAATGCTCATGATATAAGTAGTTTTTCAGTTTGTATCTAAGACAGATCAACTGAGTAAGAACTGTATTGTACGAATTACAAATACGTGTTGGCTCTACAGAGTTGTCGTCTCTTGCACAGTAAGAGAAAATCTAAAATACGTATTAGAGCCTGATATGAGGCTAACGAGACAACAGCAGACTGGAGATATTTGACCATGTTTTAAGCTTAAGGAGGAAGCAGTGATGACCATTTATCATCTACTGCTTACGAGGGTGAGGCTGAAGTGGACAGTCCCTGATGCTGTGCGGCACGTATTTCCTTCTGTAGTGTAGTCCTGTGTAGTTAGCTCTCTAAGCACATTATTCCTGTCTTACTCTCTAACTAAGAGTGGGAGGTATTTTTAAAGAACAGAGCCTGTATCTCATATATCTGTTACTCCAAGGAAGAAGTTAATTGCTTGTAATTCCATCATGTTTTATTTGAAAATGTACTTCCCAACTGACTCATTTCTAGCGTGTCAGCAATACTGATGTAATGCTCTTTAATGCAGATCTGTTTTCAATTCAGGACACATGCAGGCTACTTCTTTTTTTCAGCCACAGGGATAATCAAATCACTCTTAGCATGGTGTATAAAACAGAAGAATTGATTCCCAAGGCTTACCTAGGATTCCGTCAAACTGTCAGTAAGCATGCGAAAAAATTAAGGCTTATATAACTAACCAATTTGAAAGAATAGGGCTTGCAAGGTATCCTCTTCAGAAATAAACAAAATGTTAAGCTCTGCCATTAAGTGCCGGTCACACTGTACATTTTTAACATGTTCTAAACAGATGCTGTGATTCAGTTGCAGAGTAGCTGTAAGACAACACGTTTCAGAATGCAACCAAAGTCCTATTTTCAAAATAGATTTATACACTAACCAGCCTGAGTTTTGAAAACCAGGAATGGGGCTCCAAAGGCACTGAAATCCTGTTCAGCAGTATAACCACTCTAAAGTTTCTCTCTAGCTTGAATAAAAGTCAGTGACTCCAAAATTCCCATTTATGAAAACCAAAGAGAGTTACGTATTTAAAAATGTCATTGCAGTAATAAATATAGAATTACTGACACCATACTTCTACAAGGGCAGCCATGTGTGCTTTCTGTCTTCCTCCTGTATAGGACTACTCAGCATGCCTCATTGTAAAATATGTGCAAAAAAAAAAAGTTTTTAGAAAAATGATCAGACTTTCTGAAATGTTGCATAATACTTTCTGATTTTTTAAAAGTTAAATAGACAAAATACTAATAACTGCTATACACTGGAAACTGTCATACAAAAAAGAATGTAAAATTGAAGATGGGTCCATTTATCTTTCTCTAATATGTAAAAGCAGCATTATAAAACTAGCCCATTTAATTGACCTTCTCTGCTTAAAAATAAAACAATGAATGTATTTATTATAGCAAGATTACAGGAGTAATTGAAAAAAAATGACCTATTTGTTCTAAAATTATGAGCCACCCAGTTCTTTTTCATAAAAACCCAAACACTCCAATCCACCCACGCTAAAAAGGAATTAAGATCTCTTCACTTAAGACTGCGATTTCTGAAGCCGCGTTCCCAGGGCACCACAGGCTTCAGCCCCCACAGCCTGAGTCACGTCTCTCTGGGTGGAGACCTGCTGCAGTCAGCACAGGCTCAGTCCCTGTTGAAAGCAGGAACAGGCTACACGCATGCTCACCATGTGGCTTCAAACATGGTCGCTTTTCAGAGGCTCAGAGGGAATGCAGAGATTCCAGGAGGAAAGAGTTTGCACTTGTGTCTTACTGATGCACATGACACAGTTCGTTCCCTTCTTGAGATAGACCCCTCTGCGCCAGAGCTGGCCTTAGTCTTAAACTTCCTATTTGTAAAACCCTTCATTTGCAAAACCGGGATTTCTCGGGATAAAAGAAGTACAAATATAAAATCTTCTCACATTATTAATTGCTTGTGTAAATGCATGTTAGCATTCGTTTCACAGGGCTGAATCATGGCCTTGAGTAATCTCATCCCCAAACATTCATGGCCTACATCAAAGGAAACACGAACTTTGTGAAGGACAAATTTTAACATGGTCCAACCACGAAAACCTCAGTGTTTATGACTGAAACAAAAGAGAACAGCACTGGAAAAGAAAGATAATTCTGATATCTGCATTGTTACACTGCAGATTACTGTTATTCTGTCATACACCGCTTTGAGCACACTGACTATTACCAGATCTTGATGCCCCAGCATCCAATTTTTCTACTTTGAAAGGCTTTAGCTTGCACTGGAATTTGCAGCTGGGAGGAATGGCCCATGAACTAAGTCCATACGGCGATCTTTGGCGTAAGGCAAAGGCAAGAACATCTGCTGCCATCATGAACAGCTTGTTGGCTGAGTTCAGCCACAGAAGAGTGCCAAGCCACTGATCTGCTTTCCCACCTCTCTGGTTTGGCTCATAGACCCCATGTGAATTAATCTAAAACATTCAATAAGCTGAGCATAGCCTACTTGCTCCGGGAAGGACCGATCACAAAGGCGTTATTTAGATTGATTCCTCCAGGAAGTGAAGATTTAAGGATCCGTCTCTGCATTCTGAGGACCACATTCCTCAAACCACAGATGCTTTCTCTGTCTTTCAACTTTAGCTTTACTGCTCATTTTACTGCTTCTTGTTGGGGTTTTTAAATATAGTCCTGAGGGTTTTTTTGTTCCTCTATACTGTAGTCGTTTTAACATTGAGAGCCAAATTCAACTTTCATTTGTGGAAATGGAAAATATTTCTGATATTTTGGCAATTTATAGGTATATCCTCTCCTAATTTTTTTTTTTTAGGCAGAAATAGGAACTATTTAGTTAACTCATAACTTAAATATGCAAAACGCTCATGCATTCCTTAAACCATCTTAAAATAGTTTTTACTAAAAGCGCAAAGATGCTATATTTAAAATACCCATACAGCATAGCTGAGGAGACTGAGATGGCTACATTGCTAAGGAAGAGTTTTCCTTTTGATTCACTTAATGACTTACTGCATGGACCTCTCTGTTTTCCTATTCCCTATATGGTGGTCATAATGTCTATCCCCCCACCTTGCTAAAGTATTTGGAAGATTGCTTAATTAACATACCCCTGTGCTATGGTTTAGGTAGCACACATGGAACAGATGCTTAGCCTGTTTTACTCATCTGTACAACAAATTTTATGGACGATGAAACTTTATACATATGTGTTGAACAGTTATACAGACAATGAACGTGACTTACAGCTGAGGTTACCTTATTCCATTGACCACATTAATTCCATAGTCTACAGGAACTAATTTTCCTATCTATCCTCACATCTCCATTACTTCTGAAATGAAAGTACATGGAAATCTCAGAGCGTTTCATTAAAAAAAACCACCCCAAACCTAAAAAATCACCCGTCAATATACTGAGAGACCACAGGCGGCACTGATGCAGTCTGACCTGCCCAACTAGTTAGCAGCCTTGCAGAAAAGCACCAGGGGCCCCTGTTGGACATGAAGTTGAATGTGGGCCAGTGATGCATTCTTGCAGTGAGGGGGACTAGATGTATATCAGGGCGCATGAGCAAGTTAAAAACCAGCAGGCTTAGGGAAAATGTTTTTCCTCTTTCTTCCAGCACCTAATACCACATCAAAACCACTGTGATCAATCTGGTCAGCCAGCAGAAGAGAAATAATGATAAATTAGAGAGAAATGCACCATAGGCCAAAGAGTTGTGAAGATGGACCTAACCCGAATGCTGCCATGTTTGCTTACCCTTCAGAAAAGAAGGCAGAAGGGCAACTTAAACAGACTTCAACTGCCAAAAGCAGGGCTGTCGAGAAGACAGAGTCAAACTTTTCTCAGAGATGCATTACAACAGGACAAGAGCCAGCAGTCACAAATTGCACTAAGAGAAATTCTTATTCTTATGTTTAGACACAATGACAAAATTCTTCACAGCAAGAGTGGTTCAGCACTGGAAGGGGTGCCTGGGTAGTCAGCACAATCAGCAGCCCTGAAGACAGTCAGGAGTTGACAGGACTTAATCTACCTTTGCACTTAGTCCTGCAAAGTATTTGGGACAAGATGGTCTCCATAAAACCCGTTCAAAAAAATTATTATGCGATTCCATAACATATGACTAATAAGAGGCATCATTAATGTTCCCATTATTTGCTCTCTCCTCTCCCACCCTCTCCTTTCCCTAAGGGGGACATTGGCTCGCCAAGATGGACATAATTGTCTAAGAACATTCTCAAAAGTACACACTGTGCATGTAAGGTGTCAAGTATGAAACATTGGTGCTGGCAAAGTGCCAGATGCCAAAATATAAACTTCTAGAGCTCAGCTGGATTTTTCACTTGTCAGATCTGTGTCATAATTGCTGTTTATTCACATTCTTCTTTGCTGACATTATTTGCAGTCTTGCAGTCCCACTGATTTAGCTGGTCATTTTGTGTCTGTAAGGAATTGTATAATTAAACATTGTGATTTAAAACCTTTGAACACATTAATGTTATTTGCCAGTAAAGTTAAGCATGGGAAAGATGACTTTTTCAGGGTCTGTATTATGCATTAGCTTTACATGTTTAAATGAATCTTAGAGTCTTTTAGGGCCTGTCCCCACTGGCATGTATATTTATATTGAACATGGGTCTGGAATAACTTAGAAAAATTTATATTCCAAAATCAGAATATCTGAGTTTTGGAAATTACTTACACATATTCCTCAAAGTATGAAAATTTAGTATGAAGACGATATTCTCACTTTGAGATAAGTGCCTACCTGCAGGATGTTAACCTGGAATGTTTTATCTGAAATAATTATTCCTTAATTATTACTGAGACAATTATTATCCAGGCAGATAAAACTACTCTACTCTATACATGCAATTCAAACAAAAAAGGCCAAAGTTCAATTACAATAAGACAATCATATTACTGTATTTTAGAACAATGCCCAGTTTTAAAGCTTAAAAGTCTGACTTAGTTCTTCTCAAGGCCAATGGAGGATGCATGTTCTAATGGAGTCCCAAGACTTTTCAGGCATTTCCACCTCTTCCATTCCTGCCTACGAAGACACGTGATTTTTTTGGCATCTTATAATTGCCAGATAAATGCCATTGCACTGTTAACAAAGCTCCAGATAGCCTCAGAATAAAGCAAAAGCTAGACCGGTTATAGTTACATTACTTTAAAGAAACCCTAGTCTGAAATTTTGCATTCAAGTTTCAGCTCAGAGGTAGGCAAACTTTTATGGACGAGTTATTAACTCCTGAAAACAGAGCTCTGTAATAGAAATGCTGACAGCCGCTTTAGTACAGCAGTGCGATGGGCACTGCTATAGTCATCATTTTTAATGAGAGCTATTAATATCACCTCAATCAAAATGGTTGCCCTGGGCTGATGTCTCAGGCTGTGCGCAGGTGCTCTCAGCCAAAAATGTAATGAAGGTTATTACATTATCAGCGAGGCACAGATGTACATCCCGTCGGAACTCAAGGTGGTGTTACTGCCAAGCAGGCATCTCTTTCAGCAGGTCCCAGGTCTGTTTATATGAATATGCTGTTCCAGCTCAGTGAACCCAAGCACAGCCTTCTGCTTCTCCATGGCATCAACAGTGACAGAAGGAGCAACTTTCAAGAATGCAAGAAGAATTTAACCCTGACATGCAGGTGGATCACGAAAAACCTGCAACAAAACGAACACCAACCTGCATCGGTTTATGATAGTCTTTGAACTTGGAATTAATGTGTTTGGGCCTGGACTGCTTCAGCATTTCAAAGCAGTTCCTCCTTTTCACTAAGCACTCTAACAAAAATGGCTCGAGTGAAAACTCCCTCACACCTGTTTTCTCCTCCTTTGTCTCATCCTAAATCTAAAATACTTTTCATTGGATTTGAATGCTTTCCAAGCCATGCTTCACACTTTACTCATTTAGTGCTCATGTTCACTTACTTCACTACACAACACAAGCAAGTCACGTTTCTATTTTTTTAAAGAATCTCTTGCTTTAACAGTAAATATACAGAAAATTTTTGGGCACATCCTGTGTAATGGGATCTCTACTGGCAGACATGGATACTAGAAAGGGTTACATTTCTCCTGAGATAACAACTGGGCTTTCATGAGCCAATTTGAAATAAGCCAGAACCTCTGCTGAGGCCATCCTTCTTCCTTCACCCTCCTTTACCCTCAGGCTGAGGGATGCAGTACTGCAAGAGGGCTAACGTAAATGAGAAATGGCATCTCATCAGAGCACAGAGCGTGTTTGCTTTAGCAGAGAAGGACAAATGCTCACAGATCTCAGCTGGCGCAGTGACGTTACTCTGCTCCCCAGAAGCATATGCTGTACCTGGAAGGACTGACGCATAGGTAAAGGAGCCAAGCAAGCATTACAAATTGTACTGTATCAAAGACTGAGGCTGTGTATGGGTTTGTGCATGAGCACGCATATACATATGTGTGCATACACACAGCAAAGAGACAGAGCTGGTCGAGGCAGCCACTATTGCTCAGGCATCCTCAGTGTAATTTTCGATGGATTCTCCCTGGAGTATGATGAATGTGCTGCTTTCCCCCTTGTCTTCATCTTTGTCTGCTTCAGACTTTACTAACCAATGCAATCAAGTGCTGAAGTCAAGCTATTTACGGTTTCACAACTATCCTTCCATAACTTAAGGGAAAAACAAAGATGAACCTTCTCCACCAGACAGCATCTGGGATCCCTAGCACTGATCCAACATAAATAAGTTGATTCTGTGCTGAAATACCTGGCACTGTACTGTGCAGGTGGTACCAGTGATTCTCTGGCATTAAAATCTGTGCTCTAGAACCATGCTGGAAGCTGAGTCAGTGCAATGAGAGGACAATATGGACCTAAACAGTGGAGACAATCAAAGCAGAGCACAGGCTGCAGTGTGACAGCTAAAGGTAGCGATTGGTATCGTAGAGACAGAGGTAATGATTAAGACATGACCGGATCACTCAGCTCTGGTCCTGCACACTGCAGGCGCAAATTAAGCTCTGGTTCCCAATTATCCCCCCTACAATGTTTGGAAGTGATCTGACAAGTCAACCTGGAAATGCACCAAGAGAAGAAATCAGTGAGTTTGATGGTTTGAGCTTTGAAATGGAATGCCTTTAGATAATTATTTTTCTTAAAAAATACCAGCCTTGTTGTTGTAAAGGATTAGATGATTGTGACAAGCAAAGCTATATTTAGGTGAACAACACTAAAACTGGAAGGAAAAAAAGGTGGGAGCTAGTGCTCCAGCCAAGCAGCTTAAGCAATACTGCCACCGAGCACTGTTTCTAAATGAGAAGATGTGGGCTAGGGCTGTTCTATTTCTAGCAAGAGTGAAGCTGCACTCCCACACGCCTCCTTAGTCGAATACCTAAGTGGAGAAATGTTATATGAATGGAGATGCTCTTGTTCTGCATTTCTCAGCAGCAAGTATAGAGTAATAGAGTTTCAATTTACTCTGGCTACCCTAGCATATTCCTGTGTTCTTGTTACTGTTTGAGTGGAAAGACCTTGATCTGCCTTAGTGTGCACAGACGTTTCCTCCACCAGCAAGCAGTCTGTCTGTGCAGGGCTACATGCCTTAAGCACAGCCTCTGCACACAAATGTACTCACAAATCCTGATCTAACCCTGAAAACAGTTCCCCACAAGACTTTAACATTCTTGACCCATTTATACACTTCAAGCAAGACTTCACAGCAGACAGATAGCAAAACCCACTGCAAGTGACCCAATTATATCCTAAAGGAAGTTTATATTGAGACTAATTGCTACAAAGGAGATGTTCAGATATCACGCTCTGAGTGACTTTCAACCTGGGGCTGAAGGGATAAGGGCAGACTTTCTCTCTGGTGGTTGTCCTCAGATGCCACTTTTATTTGCTCTCTGGTCTTTTGACCACCACAAATCCTACAGTGTCCCAGGAGATGGCTACCAAAGGGTGCAACAGCACAGCCTAGTTCAGGAGGAAACTCATCAAAACCTTCTAAAGTGCCTTCTCAGTAATCATTACTTCCATATGAAACAGGCAACCCCAAACTTCATAGGAAATGCAAATAAGCACTTTAAAACTACAGTAGCAGCAGCAGTTACATCTCCCTTCCCACCCCAATATAATAGACTGCTTTGCAGAAAATTAGACTGTGATTTCCTTAAATGAAACAACGCTGGGGTTAAAAAATGGGAAGTTTCTGGCTCAGTTTTCTTCAGTAATAATAATGAATCCTGTAAGATGGCACACAGGAAAGTCAAGGCAAGTAAAGCTCCTAAAGTTGCACAAAGAAACATTTGCTGAGTGGAGGGGCAGAACATTCCTAAAACTTTCACGGTTTTATTTCCTTCCACCTCTCATGTGCATGTCCTTCCTCTAATAGTTCAAAAACAAAGGATGCAATCTATATTCCAGACAGATTGCATAAATAATTTTCTCTTATCACAGACCAGCCATAACTGTCCTTGAGTAGCTAACAAGAAACTGCAGGAACTGCCCCAGCTCCCAGCTGGAGGAAGCATTAGACTTACAAATACATTTCAGCATTTTAAACTCAACTGCACTACAGCCTCTCTTTTGCACCAAGACATCAAAAAGAAGCAGTATGTTCATCTGTATGTTGAAATGAGACAAAAGGCACCACATTGCTCAAAAATTTATATTTGTACTGTCACACAGTAGGCTGGTTTCTATGAGTATCCCACTGGCAGCAGGAAACTCCCCTGCTAACTCCTCTGCTACTTAAATTATGTGCTTTTGCTGGAGCCCATGCATGTCTCTGGGGGATTTCACTAAGCATGCGGCCTGAAATGCAGAATGATGCTGGAGCCTCCTCTTTCACCTCCCTGCAGCTCCTCAGGATCTCAATAATGTGGGTGTGCTCCAACATTTTACTGGGAACAGAAAGGAGTGTCCCTGAACGCAGGGAATGGAAGAATACTGTGGCTGCCCTCAAGTCTCCCTCAAGAGCAAGGGCTGCCATCACCTCCCCAGAAGGAAGCGCCAGGCTGCTGTTGGTGATGCCAACCCACTTTGGGAGCAGAGGACAGTGAAAGAAGAGGCACAGAGAGGGGGAAGAAATGCATAATTCACTGATCTTTTAGTTTTGTGAATCACGTGATAATTTGGCAACTCCCAGTTTCGATGCTGTCTACCAGCTGAGTCATGGTGCTGCCTTAGTATTGATGCATGTCTGTCAAATGACTGTCAGGCTCTCCCACTTAAGTAGTCCTTAATGGTAGTCGTTAGTACACGACTTCTCATGGGTGCTCTGGACCTGACAGCTGCCAGAGAAACAAATTTTGTTGTCCGTCCTGATAAAAACAGCTGAGGCTTTGAGCTGTGTAGACTAAAACTGGTAACTTTCATGCTACTATAAAGGTTCTTGGAATAAACAGCTCTATGTAGCTCTGTCTACAATGGCTGAGAAACAGCTTTTTCCTGAACTGTGGTCCAGGAAGGCATCACATACCTAGGCACCATATTCAATTAGTTACAAATTGATACTGCATTTGTTTGTGCTGGTGAAATAAAAAAGAGCAAGGAGAGAGAAAGATTGACATCCAAGTTCAAGAAATATGGCAATCATGAAATCTAGCCACCCAAAGGAAATACAGGCATACCCACATGCAGATTGCCTACATAAGATACTAACATTTTGCTTCATCTTTCCTTGCCAGCTTCTGGGATCTTCTAATTACATTTTTCCTTAAAAATACATGTATTTCTCCTATCCCAGTGCTGTCTGAAAGACCTATATAATCCAAGAAATAACAACCATTTCTACAGAGCTATGTCATGAAACATGAGGCCTTTTACAGGTATATGTAAGGGTGGTTTAAATTAGCTGGCAACCGTTTTAGTTACTGGGAGGTATCACTGTATTAATTCCATAAAAAAAAAAAAAGATAAGTTTCAGTATGAATTAGCTATCCAAGAAAAATCTGTCATTTTTTGTAATTTTTAATGGATTATGGGCAAACCAAATTTACCTTTCCTCACAAAACTTTTCTAGTGCTGTTGACAATACCACTCCTATCATTCTGGTCCACATTTGAGGGCCAGTGTTTGATTCCCTCCCCCTTAGCCAAACCCATACCATGTCCAAATCTTGACACTTATCTCTTCAGCATCTTCAAAAGCCACCCTTTCATCTCCATCCTTAGAGTGCAATCCTTTGATCCATTGCTCTCACATATCCCATTTTTATTACTGCAGCCTCCATTCCTCCTTGCTGGCTTCCCATGTGCACAAAGGCATACAAATCAAAGTGCTGCCAAATAAACATATGTTTCTTGCCTGGAAGTTTGATCACCTCTTTACCTTCCTCTTCTCCCACTCCTTTCTTAGCTTCACCATTGGCTTTCCTCCAAATTCATAACAGATGTCAGCACCTTCCAAGCTCAGCGTAATTCTGGGTCCTTTTAATTTATCTTCCCCCTGCTAAGCTTTACCTTAGCTTTATCTCTCAGCCCTCCTGCCTGCCAAGTTTTCAGAGTTTCCTTGTCTTTTGCCCCATATCACCTCTTCTGTTCTAATTTCCCCAAAGCCTTGCTTTACTTGAACCTGGCAGATCCACTTGTGACATTCTGTTTATGAAAATACATTGATTTTAAGTCGCACAGAGTAATATTATTTCTTTTTGCCTTACCAGCTGTGCAAGCTGCCATCCTCAAGTCCTTAGTGCCAAGCATAGAGCTGGCAGTTCTGCAAACACTTAACAGCAACGACCCAGGCACAACACTGAAAACCGATTAAACGGTATACTAGGGGATACAGAAAACACAGCTATCCTCAAAATGCTGTCAAATATGTGAAGCAAGGAAGCTGGAAGACATGAATAGAAGAAAAAGTACTTAATTTCCATTTAGTTACAGGAACTTTGGCTTCTATTTTTATGAAGAATTACTGTTTCTTTTTCTAAAAGTATGAAAGTCACTTCTATCTCCTCCGTTTATACATCACAGCGATTAAGTTCTTTTCCATGTCTTAACTGCCCTTCTTCAGGTACCTGTTCCCTTTTACTTTCTGGTAAAATCTGTGCAAAAGCCACTGTCTCAAGGGAGTTACTTTGGATTTACAGCACTGCAAGTGTTGACGCACACAAACGGGAAAGGGAGAGTATGTCTATGACTCAAAATACGTATCCAACACTTTTTTTTAACAATTAACATTAATCTGCTGCAAGCACAACTCAGAAGTTTCCTGTTTACACCAATACATGCATAAACACGTCCATGAACGTGGACATTCAGACTTCAGCTTCTGCCAGACTCCCATAAGGCTGCTGCTTCTCAGAGGAATCACTAGGAGTCAGCCCTATACCGGACTCATTTTCAATTGTCTCTTCCAAAGGCATTATAGAAAGAACTTCAGCCATTGTAGGAACGAAAGCCCACACTTCTTCTTTTTATAGGCATTTAGGGTCTCAGAGGGGCAAAAATGAGATTTGCTAAATGGTCTATCTATTTAGTGGACACTTCTAAAACCCTGCCTTCAGATGAACAAACTTAAGGTATCTTAGATTTGAAAACATGAGCCCACATGCCAATATCACATCACTTCCATCCTTTTCTCAACATTACTTTTCAAATCCTGTTAAGCTATAGGATTTAATACGAAAGAAGGGTCCACTTCTAAGATGATTGAGAGACCCCTCACAAGGTACCATCCTTTACTCCAGCAAACAAAAAATTTTAGGGTAGTTCTGCAGCCTCCGATTGTGGCAAGAGATGCGTTAAACACTGTTTGTGTTGCCAGAAGAGAGAAATTGCATCACTCCCTCAGATTTAAGCCCTCAGGAGCATCCAGTATTTCCTCTCTTCAGGATGAGGCAGCTGTTTCTCCTGGGAAGATTTCTGGAAGACATCTAAGATGAATGCAGGAGGCTGGAATGTGGAATGGGCGAAGGAACACCAGGACAGGTCTTCCACTCTCAGACAATACCTCCAGCTCTCCATTTAACAGCTTTCTTGGCCCTGACAGCTGCTCAGCTCCAGTCCTTCTGCACACCACTCCCCCTTCTCATCAAATGGGAATAGAGCTAATCCTACTCTCAAGGGGTAGAGCTCTTCAGTGCACCACCTTCCTCCAGAGGCCGACGGTCAAAGCAGCTGGAAGGAGGCCACCTTGGCAAGAGCCCCGCTCTGACATCCTCACACAGTCATCCACTGCAAAGCAATCACCCGAGGCTTCTGTTAGGAGCTGCACAGGGGGGATTTTTCAATGAACTTAAGATACTCAGTTCAGAAGGTTCAGGCATAGAGTTTACGTGCAGGGACGTGTACCCCCATGTGTACATGAAACACGGCTACACTGTTAAAAACCACAGCAGGCATTCTCAAGTATGTTTAGATTCAGGATTCTTTTAAAACATATCTAGAATGACTTAGAAGGATAAAAGATGCAACTAGTGAACTGGGATGAAAACACAGTGGTTTCACAACCGTGTGTCTTGCACTCTGAGCGGTTGCTGCTGGCAAAGAGGGCCATAAAAGGAAAGCATGTGCTTTATGGCAGTGGTATATAGCTGTAGGTCATTTAGCTTCAGGAGGAAAACAGAAAACCTTGGAAAGGATGTGACTACAGGACTGGAAAATACAGAAAATACTTAAAACAACAAGACAACTGCTTATAAACCTGCATCCTATAATGTGACTCAAGCATGTGCTGCCCAGTTCCACAAGCGAGGAGCTGGCTCTGCTCTGCAGCGGCTTCTGCAGGAGTGCAGCAGCACCCCTCCTCTGATCCACCGCTAGAGGGGAACGGTACCAAGAGAGAGAGACGGATCGTTAAAACAGATCACGCTGTGATAACTAGCAAAAAGCCCCAAGCCAATGTTTCTTTTTCTTAATACAGGTGGGGAAAAACACTCCTACTTTTTTTGTTCCTTTTTACATTCTGTTTGTTTGTTTTTAAGCATCACATGGTGATAGCAATAAGGTTTTATTTAGAGTGGTTCAAAGAACTGGTCTCCCCCTGTTATCTCACTTCCACAACAAGGAGAAAAAGCCTTCCTCAGAGGGACGTGATGTCAACTGCTGCCAGACACATAGCCTAGAATTGAATGTTTAGGGCTGATTTAGGTTGCTAAAACTCTGTTATTAAAGCTAGGTTTCATGTTTTCTTTGCCCCCTGTGTAGCAAAACCTTCCACATCTGAACTGATGGATTGTGCTGGCAGACGGATGGGGGAAAGATCCAAAGAGTCCACTGGAGGCATGAAGATGGGAATGCGTGTAACAAAAATTACTTCATAAGAAATTGCCTCATTGTCTCATGTAACACATGTAAGAAATTCTCCCCGCAGCTTTAATGATGGAGTGGGAAGATAAACCCCATAGGAGTTCCTCCCTCTATTTACCAGAAAGGCAAGATATGAGCTTCAGTGATGAAGTGTTCCATTAATATTAGTGCTAGAGGAAATAAAGTGACTTAATTGTAAACTAACGACCTCACCCTAATAATCAAATTCTAAACAGAAAAGGGAAGAAAAAACCCCTACTTTCAGCCATGCTCCCAACTCATAAATTAAGCTAATAACATTGGGATATAATTATACTAATTAGTACAGATGCCATGCAAAGACTATTTATGGATATGTATTCACCCCATTTCTAACCCTATAGCCTAAATCTGAAATAGTAGCTCAATCAGAGCACACTTTGGAAATTCAGTGTTATTGTTTATGCCATTGTAGATCTAATTTAATCAATACTACATTGTCATTAAATGCATGGTCTGTTAAAGACGTCCCTTTCACAAGCCCCACAAATGAATGTTATTGGATTAATCTCATTACATTATTGCTCTGGGCTTAACTATGCATCATTACAGAAACGATATACACATTAAGTACGAGGCTCTATACATCACCTTAAAATGACAAAGTCACATGTGATTATGGTCATAAGTGATTGGACTGATAAAAGGTGGCATCCTCAGTGATTCAGATGCTTGTCAGTTTTTTCACAACAAAAAGGATACTTGAATTCCTGGTGACCTTTGTAGCACTGAAAGGGAAGAAAACGGAGATGGGCTCCCTGTTTTCCACATGCCATACTACAAGGATTTGATGTTTTTTTGTTTCCTGCTACCACTATAAAACTCTGTGAATACCATTTTTTACCCTGAATGTACCCTATGGCTTTTCATGTTGCCATCACAAAGAAAGGCCTGTAGTACTATGGTGCAGTAGGTTTGAAGTGGTCAACCCAAGGCATGTCTATCACAACATGCTGAAGAGATGTTCAAGCTCTACATCTAAAACTACTAGAAGTAAGAGTTGACTAATTTCTTCTATGAATCATTCCTAATTAATAGCAAGATGTATATTGTACACATGAAGAGTGTACCAGCTGTGGGCTGCCTCTCTATTTTCTCTTGCTTTTAGATATGACCGTACACTTGTATTTCCCATACCTACTACCGCTCTTTCTGAGTCTGCGTGCTGATCAGTGGTAGAGTATCACATACATGACGCACACAGGCCTGTCTGGTTTACATCTGAAATAACCATGCATAGAAGAGCTGACAAAAAGTTTTTCACTCATTTCGTTACGGCATTAAGAGACATTATTAAGGCTTAAGTACGCACTTAGTTGCAAACCTCTAGCAACTTCACTGACTTAACTTGGTCTGGGGTTTTTTGTTTGGGTTTGTTTTGGGTTTTTTCCCTTCTTTTTCTTTTCTGTAAACTGCCCAACAAAGTCTGTGATTATAGTTTAATTCCTTACTGGAAACAGAGAGAGAGAGAGAGAGAGAGCATGCACAGAAAACAGCAGAAAATGCTTCCTGGTCTAAATTCTTTTCTTGATGTTTCTGCTGACCATTTCCATGTAGAGTTCCTCACTGATTGTAATTGCTAGAAAATTGCATGGTTTTGTTTGTCCCTTAGGACAAATGGACCAAAATTAGTGGTTGCACAGATCTGCAGCTGACTCAATACAACATAAAGCAGCTGACTGCAGGGCTTGGGGTTTTTTTGGATCTGTTATTTTAGGATGGAAATTGCTGAGTTGGCAGGCAGTCTGACCATATAAATCAAACAGCAACTGCATACTTTTAAAATGACATGGTGCATAATCAATTTAATATGTGATGTTTGAGGGAAAATAGATTTATTGGGGAAGTACTGCTAATAAAAATTCAACCTATGGTACCTCTTAGGTCACTAAGGGCAAACCCACAGGCCAAGCGTTTATAACGCCAGACAACTGGCTCTTTCTTAATCAGCCTGCTTTTCTTTGGATTGCTTTTGGATGAACAACAGCACCTAACAGGATTGATATAAGTAGCAGAAAGAGACCACTGGTATCTAATGCAGTTACTGCTTTCATCAGCACTTGAGGAGGAACATGAGTATAATAATATACAATAGAGTGCAAAACATGAACAGATAGTTCTGCTGTAACTTTTTCTTTAAGATCTTTCCTCCACTTTGCAGCAAGAAGTCATGAACACCTCTTCAGCATCATTCTGCAAGTCTTCTGGTTCCAAGGCAGCTTTTTCACTAATGCTTTAAAAGACACAGAAAGCCTGGAGGGAACGTGCATCATTCCCTTCTCCCTGTGGGGGAGTGGCATGAACTGCAATTTCTCTTTCTGGAGGCACCACCTGAGAAAAAGAGGGCTTGAGGGGGGCTCTGTTCACAAAGTCCAGCTGTCACATCACACAAAGGAGCAGCAATTGTCAAGTCAAATCTTGGGACAAGTTCACAACAACTTAATAGGGAAAAATCAAGCCTCACTTTCACACAGGAAACTCCATCGGGGAAGAACTGACATAAACCTTCTTAGGGTGGTCCCTTCGGGAGGGTGGAGTAGGGGATGATTAGAGACAATGCACTGAAAAGTAGCGCACAGTTTTGTCAATTTTGAATGCCAAAACGCTTTCGGAAGATGGGAATTTCCAGCTAGAAATAGATAGATATAAAGATAGGGGAACCAATCTGGAGGACTGTATAATGGGACCCACAGCTCTTTCACTGCCATTACCTGGAATGGTTCACATCCAGCAGGGCTCAGGAAGCTCCCATCATCTGTCTTGCTATCTGGTCCTGCATTCAATAGCTGATCAATGGAATTGCTTATCCTCATATTGCAAATAGCAAAACAAAAATCTGCTCATATGTAGATGGAATATAAGTTTTCTATTAAGTTATTTCATAGATCTTGACAAACATAATTGGAAAAATAAAACAAAAATATTGTTTTTCAAATATGATAGAAATTGGCAAGGGGATCTCGAATTTGCCACAGAAAAAGAACAAAGAGTTAACACATGGTAAAAATTTTTGTTCAGCAAATGTTTTTTTGAAAACAGAACTGATCAATTTATAAATACAGGAAACAAGGCCTTTTGTTTTCTATTAATCGTGCATTTTGGAAAACAAAGGGGCAGATATAAGACAAAAAAAAGAATTAGATTCTCATTTTGAAGAGTCTAAAGTGAGGTTCAGTGCATCCCACTTGGATTTTGACATCAGAGGAATCAAAATTGAACAGATTAGATACAACCTATTTCTTGAATTCAAATATTGGAGCACAGAAACAAGATAAAAATCCTGCAGTCATCAATGTAGTTGACTAAAACACTGAAAAGGTTTAGGGGAGAAGGAGGAAAAATTGAGGGGCCAGGATTCCTGATAGGAAGAGAATTAAAAGGGACAAAATAAAATTGACAGCTTTGAATTTTAAAATATCTTCTGGAGTAATTAATTTTTTTCTAACAGTGACTTCACAGTTACAAATAAATATGTTTTTTGGGAGTCTTCTGGAAAAGCCAAAGACACTGGGAAAAACAAACAGGAAATTAACAACCCATTTAGCTTAGATTAAACTAATACGTGTTAAAAAAAAAATTATAAATCCTCACTTTTAAGCAAATGAAAGTCATCCTGAGAATCAACTATTTGCTTTCATTCTCCGGAGAGCCTCATAAAAAGGCACAAAGTATACTTCAAAGAAGAAAAAATTATTTTCCTAAAATATAATTCCCACTTCAGCATTCATTTTTAGTGTAGGTAATGGACATAAAACAAATTAAGTGTTTAGAAAATGGCTTCTAAAAATAAAGTGCTTGTGCACTATTTTCTTCTTTTTTTGCATTAACAACACTATACTCTGTTAACCGGAGGCAAAATAATTTTAACATTAAGGGACTTCATTCATACAGTAAAACTAAAAGGAAGACTTAAGGGGAGACTTTCCAAATGCTGTGGGAATACAGATCTGACTGATTTAATGAAAAATGTACCGTTAGCAGCCGTCAGAATGGTTTAATGACATACCTCCTGAACTGGATACGATTATTGACACACCACTGATATCCGGGAAAGCAACTGTCACTGCACCCAGATTCTAAGCCTGTACAAGAGCTATTAATTTCTCTAATTTTTTTCCCCCAGCATTCAACAGTAGTGGCTTTTAAAACTGTATTATACGGTCAGAGTAGCTGTTTTGCAATGTCTATTAACAGTTACTGAGAATATGTATCATGAATAAAACTGTATTGACAAAATTAATAAACTTTGAGAATCCAATGCATACATATCTACTTAGAACTGTTTTAATCTTGGTTATTTTAAATCAAAACTTAAGAAAGATAGAGTAAGCATTACCTGTTGATCAAGATTTGCTGACTCTATGAATTGCAGTGGAAATTATTACACGTTTGTCACAAACTTGACACTCCAGTTCTAGGACTGTAATTAAACCTGTTATTTAAATTACACTTGCTCAGTGCATCAGCTCAGTTTCTGCCTGCTCTACAGGACCAGACATGCATATGTACAAGCAAGAAAGCAGCTGGCACTCGCTCACCTAGGTGGAGAGCATTTTTCTCAAAGTTCAAAGGAGAAACTCAGGCAAATCATACTCGTTGTACCTGCTTTTAGATGAGATTCTCCCCCTCCCCCTGCCAAACTATTGCACTGATGATAGATGCAGAATTCTTATTTGCTACAGCTCCAACTCAACATTCACAGGTTTTTTTAAAA
Source organism: Buceros rhinoceros silvestris (assembly GCF_000710305.1). Lineage (NCBI taxonomy): Eukaryota > Metazoa > Chordata > Aves > Bucerotiformes > Bucerotidae > Buceros > Buceros rhinoceros. The sequence continues at coordinate 20,498 of NW_010398333.1, read as the reverse complement.
CCTCTCAGCTGAGTTCTCAGGATTTCTGGATTCAG
>NW_010398333.1:18444-20326 GCF_000710305.1 Buceros rhinoceros silvestris | reverse complement strand
ACAGTAACTGAGTGTGCATACTGAAACCCATGCATTCAGCCATAGGCATCTGTTACAAAGGGAAGAACAGCACCTACCACCTTGTGTGAATACCTCTAGTGGGTCCTCTGGATTTTCACAGCTTTACAGCTCTAATTACATTTACTTTCTAGACCCACATCATCCATATTTCTTGCTCTTGGAGGATGAATTTTCCAGAGTTCAAACATTTTGGAGAACTATGAAAACCTAAATGTTATTTTAACAATTTCTACCATTTCTTAAAAAGAGGTTTTATCCCCAAATATCAAGCCAGAAAAGAAAAATATTATTTAAGGAGCTATAATATTATAGCTCCTTATATTATTATAGTACCAAAATATTATTTAAGGACATATATTTTAACAATTTCTACCATTTCTTAAAAAGAGGTTTTATCCCCAAATATCAAGCCAGAAAAGAAAAATATTATTTAAGGAGCTATAATATTATAGCTCCTTATATTATTATAGTACCAAAATATTATTTAAGGAGCTATAAAATGTAACTTACGTACAATTTTCTGGGAAAAAAAGATTTTATATTGTCTAAATCTCAGATTTCAAATGTGTAGTGGTGCAGCATGAAGGCCAACCACATGGCAAAATGTTAGCAAAGCTGCACTGGTGAAAATGCCCTGTGTTGATGTTCTCTCCTCGAGCAGATTCAAGTGACGCAGCTCAGAGGGTGCTCAGGGGATGCAGCCTTTGTCCTAACCTCAGCACGGTGTGTTTGGATATGAATCTAGACTTTCCCCACCACTCTAAGGACTATGAATTTTCCACTCTTTTTCCTTGAAAAACGAGTTTTAAAAGATCTAAAAGGAAGGTATCCACACGGTGTAAAAGATGTGCTTGGAGGAGAAGAGACTGTATGGACCAGTGATTTCAAGGGGCAAAAGGTGGGTGGAGAGAGAAGGGAAAGAAAAAGTTCTCAGGATCCCTCCTCTTTCTTCTCTAAGAGCCTCAGATTGTGGCTGGCTGCATTTCCTGGCTTCAGTCTATAAACTGAGAGAATAAAAAAATCAATATAAACTGAAAAGTGTAACCCAGCTGAATATGTACCCTACTTACTTAGGCTTGGAAGGAAACGGTGACAGTAGCTCTCCCTCCTTTTTCATCACTATTAGTATAAATATGGATGAGGAAAAAAAGCTGGGGGAAGGAGAGAGAGGAGTAAGGGATGGGAAAGTAAAACTGAAATTGTTCTTGCATGCACCAAGAAGCACATACAATTTCTGTAAGTCAGGAATTACAGTGTCAAGGTAAGCATCCCACCATCAGACAGGGGACTTAGATTATTAGGGGAAAAAAACCATATGGAAATGACCTAAACTGATACGTGAAGATCCATCAGGTTTAACTATTTCATTTTCTCAGTCAAAAAGCTGATTTGTTCCTTGTGCTTTGTTTGGTGAAACAAAACAGGTCCAAATCATTACACCGATTTAAATGGAATTAGGATATTCTGGTAGTCACGTTTTTTTTTAAAAAGTATTATTAACTGGCAAATATACGATATATGTTGTGACATAGCAATTTGAGGCAATATTTTTGCTCTTAAAGGAAAAAAGGGACAACACTAAGAATTTACAAATTAAACAACAACAACAAAGTGATCAAAAAATTTAAAAGCACTGGCATGGGGAAAAAGAAAAAATCAAAACAGATTTTCAGATCTGCTTTGAAATTAGATGGTGAACAGATGCTTCAGAAAGATAAAGGAGGGCTTCTCTCAGGCAGCGCAAGTTTTAGGCAGCCTCTGGTAGGACCAAAAGGCCTCTGATGCTAAATGAGAGAGGTGAGATCAGACAAAAAACTGCAAAAGCAACGAGACTTTGAACATGAGGGCCTTGCAGGGAAAG
>NW_010398333.1:0-18346 GCF_000710305.1 Buceros rhinoceros silvestris | reverse complement strand
GAAAGAGAAATCTTGTGAGAGAGTTGCCACACATCCATCCTGTTTATGTAGAACCACCTGCTTCCTACTATCACCTCCTACTACTTTGTCTTCCTCTAGCTTAACTATCCTGTGTTTCCATTATCCCCACCTTGACGGCAAACTGTGCTCCACAGTTTCACAGGAATCACATCAGAAACGCCCTTTTTTTCAGTTGCATGTGACAAAACCTTTCCAGTAAGCCCAGGTGATCCGGTACACACCTCACCTGAGCACAGGCAGGGAACACCACACGTCAGCTTCCTCAGCCTACGTGCAGGGCTCTACTCTGCTTGACTGGTGGTCAGACTAAAACCATCCTCTTGAAGGTTTTGTATGCTGCATCCAAGGACTAAAATTTAAATACAGCTTTTTGGATGTTTGAAAGCTAGAGGAAATTGCCAGAAAGCCTGTAAAGATGAAAAAACCCCAACCCTTCTTGAACTGATGATAATTCCTTCCTGTTACTTTTCATTATACCATTGCATTGCAAATAGTGAACTTTATCACTAAAAGATAACCAACGGCAAAGAAATGCTAGGAAGAAGCAAGCTGAGCCTATTCAGCTGTTTGCAGGAGGATTTTATAATTAGTTCAGAGGAAAAAATCCTCTTTATTAGCATTTTAATCTCGTTGAACAGTATTCATCTTTTCCACATTATTTTATAGTGTGCTATTCCTTTATCAATCATCCAGTTATAACAGTGGGATTATTGGAAATTAATCAAGGAACTTAATACAATGTTTCTTTCCTCTTCTCCCTTCAGACAGAGAATTTAGAAGACTTTGGGCCACATGTAATACAAATCAATGCCATTGCTTGACCCACAATATACTGTTGTCAAGTCAACGTAACAGATTTTCACCTTGTGTCCTGAGCCCATGGGATCAGACTCTTTAAACATAGTCCAAGGGAAGGGACTACTAAAGGGAATTTTATCTGCATTTTGCATGGATTTAAAGGGACTACTTTCAAGAGTAACATCAGCTGCAATTTTCTTCAATACACACATCCTAATTTATAAAAGATTTTAATTTGGCAACAACAAAACCAATTGCAAAATTTTCTATTTTCTGTGGCAGTATTTGTTTGTTTGTCTTGAAGGATTAGTGATTTTAGACCAAAAAACCTGGAAAACCAAGGTGCAAAATGGGAGGTAAAGAAACAGAAAACAAAAAGAGAAGTTGTGATTCATTTTTTATTTAATTATTTTTAGCTTATGAATTTACGATTCTTCCCAGGATTTAGGCTTTCCATCCTACTTGGAGAATGAAAAATGTGTTGAAATGCTATAAATTTTCACTGCATTAAAGGATTACTTCTCTTTCATTAGCAGTGAAAGAAAACCCTTTAAGTTCAGAAAGCCCTAGGGGTTTGCCTGTGTTGCAGCAACCCATTAATGCAAACCTTGCCTTATTTTGGGGTACTGGTAAGAGGATCAGCCCTTCTCCTCCTTCCCTTTCTTTATTGAGCTCTTCTCTCCTGTCGGACTTTGGAAGGACCCCTTGGGGACCACACTGCCGGCTTCTCTTTCCATTTCCCAAGGGAACCGTAAGCCTTGGCTTTGCTTTGGCAGGCGGTTTAGGTAAGCATGCTGTTACATCTTTTGACTAAAGATGCCAACCACACCTAAGGGTGGCCAGATATGACATGTTAAACGTGGCTGAAGAGTTATAAAGGGCTGGGCAAGATTTAATACAAGCTGTGGCTTCAGTCACTAAGCCAACAGCAAGGAGGGACCAGCACATGTGGTGACAGAGTGGTTCTGTCACCCTTGGCTTTGACTTTGTAACACAACAATTTGGAGAGAAATACTAAATGAAGTCCAAAGGCAGGATATGCCTAAGAAGGTGGACATACTGTTTTGAATTACAGATAAGAAGCACATCATGATGTCTTGTTCTGTGCTTGAGTTTCAAACATAGCACGTCATTGTAGGGGATGGGTGCTTAGATGAAGTTTCACCTCTGCATCTCTGAAAATAATACATACAGACCTGGAAAAAGATAAGACAACAGTTCTTTCCTTTTTTGCTTTGTGTGGCAATAATAAAATGTATCACAGAGTTCCCCATGAGGTAAAAAATTTACATGAGGGATGGGGTGCCTTCACTGAAGATAGCACAGAAATTTCATCTGTGTGGGATCACAACTCTGCTTGTACAGGGATTGCTGTTACACAGTTAAAAAAAAGCACGTGCAAGTAGTAGTATGTCGTCTCACAGAGAAATGTCTGCTGCAGTTAGAAGAAATTAACTGACCTATCCCAGAATTTTCTTGCATGTCAATGTCTAACTTTTTAACCACAACCACCCTGCATAATATGGAAATTAAGAACAGCATCATTTTCAGTAATTACTAGAAATACACACATTTTTCAACAGGTGACATTATGTCATGAATTCCTTGTCAAGAGAAAAAAAAGACAAAACATATCATACTTGTTTGAGAAGACAAAGTGATAGATTTGTCATGAGGCTAATGATCTGTAAAAAAACCCCACCCAAATCACTATTATCAACTTCCTGAATTTCTGAAAAGGGATTCATTTTCTGCCTGAGCTAAAATGAACATTTTTCATCTATTCACTATCTTCAGTTATTTTTTCTCCTGAGATTCATTTATCACTAACTACTGAACCCAAGAAATAAAAAATAGGCAACATCCTCCTTTGAAGTAATGGCTTAGAAGACTATTAAATCAAGAGGCAGAAGATGGATTTTGAACATATACATTAGAAATTCTTGTAACAGCTGCAGTTTTTCACAGGGGATCTGCACTGCCAGTTTAGTAAAGGTATTGGGAAAAGTAAGTTCATCTTGTGACAGCAGGAAGTGATGAACAGTAAATTGTTTGGGTTTTCTTGGTATGTTTTTTTTCAGATAAAGCTCAGAACAGAAAGAATGAAATTGCAGAAATAATGAGATCAATGGCACTATGAAGTGCAATTCATGTTGCAGGAATTGGTCTAGGATGATAGTTCAAGCACATTTAAAATCTAAAATAGCCTGCAGATCACACACATGCTCGAAGCCTCGTGAACCCTTCTGCTTGTGTGCAGCTCCCAACCTGTCAGAGCCGTGTTTGGGGCACCAATTAACTGTTTTGTGCTCTTGAGATAGGGAGCAACAACCACACTGGAGGAAATGGCCCAGAGTGCTTTTCGTGTGGTACAGTGGGGCCTGAGGCTCTCCTGAGGATCTCTGGGTCCTAGGGATACTGAGCTTTCCCTGCTGCTGGCATCCCTGTTCTTTGGCAGAGCTAAGAAATAGGGCATTTCTGAAGGGGCAAGAAGGAAGACATGGGATTTACACTTTTATTCTTCTGTTGTAAATGTCTGCTGTTGCATTGTCTTGTTATCCCTACCTTGTGTTTTCCAACACAATGAGCCCTCATATCATCAGCCCTTGGAAATATGGGAAAGGAGCTCCCTTACAGAGATGGAAGGAGCAGGACTTTCTTATTTACTTTTGAGTAGGATAGAGAGAAGACCTCCCCAGATTACTTCTTACCTCATCCCTGGCTCAACTTTTTCTGGCATGCCATGTAAAAAACCATACAAACAATCACGTTGGAGGTGCTTGCCTGATGCTAATGGATGCAGTTTCACAAGGTTATTGCATAAGCACATCCAGATCACTCGCTTAAATCCTGGCAAAGATCTCCGGGCAAGTTAATGAGTGTAACATCCAGGAGGAGAATTCTGAGAGGTATGCTTCAGCAATTCCAGGACACTAGGATTCACATCAGTACAGGCTTCTGACGTTAATTGGTTCCATACTTTTCATGCTGTCTTACTGGGATTCTGTCCAAACACTGCTTCTTGCTCTAACTTGCTATGCTAAAGAAAGTGTATGGGATTTGAGAGATTACTTGCTTAGATTTAGATTGTTGGTCTGAAGCCAAAATGCAGACAACATCGATGAAGTCCCAAAGCTAAGCAATTTCAGTACGGAAGGCTGCCTTTATGCAGGAGAGGCTCAATTTCACCAGCTTGCAAAGCTTATAGCAAAGCAAAGACCCTTTGAGGCTTATTTCTACAATGTCTCCAAAGTCATGGGGCAGCAGGAAGGGATGGGTATAAATTCAGTCTCTGCATTTGGACAGTATGACAATATGCTTTTTGATTTTATGAAGTCAACAGTTCACATGGATGTGCCCTTAGTTAAGCCAATACATCAGCTTTCCTTTACGGATGAAGCTCATGGACTCCCTGCTTAGGCAGCAGACAGCTTTCAACAGCAAATTCTCATCTCAGCGTTGTATGGACTAAGAGCAGGACTGAAGGAGGAGCAGAGGCTCCAGCATCTGGTATTAATGGTATCAAGTCATGTCACAGGTCCACAAAACAATTTTATTCTCTACATGATTTCTTGACACCGATTGTTCCAAGATGGAGTTGCCAACAAGACCAGATACCCCAGGCAGCATCCTAGGAGTAAATACTCACATCTGTTTCTAGAATTTTGCATAGTGGGTATTGAAATGGATTCTCTGCTTAACATAGCAGACAGCTAGCAAGAACAAAGCATGAAATCAAATTCCATCAATCCCTTAAATTTGTTTATGCAACCCATTGTTACTGCTCACAGAACAACTTTGGCAGGCAAAGGCCATGACAAAACATAGCCTTAGTTTATACAGAACAATTTTTCCCATCTGCCATTTTTGTTGTCAGTTGTTTTATATTGATTTCTCTCCATGCAGCTCCAGGTTTAACCTGGGCACAGCTGCATTGATCCAAAAAAACTGAAGTAATTCGTCTCTTCAGCTGCATTGATCCAAAAAACCTGAAGTAATTTGTCTCTTTTAGTGAAGCAGAAACGGGACAGGAGATGGTACTTATCATCATTTTCCTGGTAGGAATATGTTAGAAGCTCTTTCCCATAGCACTTACGGCTTTTCATACAAATATTTCTGGTAATTCCATTTAATCTCTGACAAGCACAATGAAATTCACACTGAGGCCTGTGTTCTCAAAGTAACTTCTTCCTTCACAAGTGAATGAGCTGACTCAGCACATGAATTATGGAAACATGACTACTCGGTGCCATGTCACAGCCCTTTTATAAAGGGGATTTTTCATTAACTATAAGCAGCATTGCTTGGGCTCTAAAAATGACCTGTATCTAGCTGGAGCCCCACTTTATTTATTTGCTGAACTGGCACTTGGGATGCCCTATAGGTTGTTCTCAGTGGTCTCAAGTGCCTCCTTTCCGTGGGGTCTCTTCTTCAAAACCCTTCTGGTAACTGCACAGTCATAATGGGGCATCAGCTGTACATGAGGAGTAGAGGCTGTTGACTTTAGTAAAGCAGAGTCTGAGATGGAGACCTGATCACAGCAAGCAGAATGAAGAAAACTGTTTAAGTTAAAATGACCACAAGAGTATCCAGATTAAAGGGTTGTTGAAGCAGTGAGGCTTGGGGCTGCCAGCCTAACTACCAGTAAAGCTCACAAGATTCCTCTCAGTCCTTTTGTTTTTGTGGTAGCTGTAGCCCTGAGAAGAAAAATTCCCAGTGGCACAGGAGTACTACAGATAAATTTGAAAAAATAAAGTGTAAATTATAGAAATCATTATAGGCTGTCAATAAATTAATCTGGCTTAATTTTAAGGCTTTTCAATGAGAAGGTTCCACTGTAACAGTAAACACTGTTAAAAAGTGTGATCATTTCTACACGTATAGTCACCTTTCCATGAACTCTGAAGTTGGTATGAAATCCAGTGGGTTTTATTTACCAGCAAAGCGTCACAGCAGATGAAGTGTCAACTGCAAGAAACCAGCAATTCTTTTTTGCTAATGAGCATTGTTAGATTATTATGTGGCAGGAAGAATATACCTGGGGAATAACCCCCTGAACACTTTATCCTCCCTGGAATATGCTTTTGTGAGATAAACCATAATAAATATAATGTGCCAATTATCTAACCTATTGGGAAAGAGCAGGTACATGCACAACCCAGTGCAAATTTGAGAGAACCTGCTGACAGGCATGGACATGGTTTAAATGCCATTTCCAATCAGAGAACTATCAGTGAAGGACAGGCATATAGCCCAATTGTTTAATATCTGGAAATTGTCCTCTTGCTGTTGACAGGAATGACCAACAATGGTAAGTCACCTCTTGCAATGCCTGCTGCAAAAATTCAGGAATTATCAAAATGCCCAGCAGAAAATCACAGAAAAAAAGAGGCTTGAACAGGCAACAGATAGGAGCCAAAAAAGACTGAGACTAGATGAGAAATGCAAAATGTATCTTTGTAATACGGAATTCCAAACGTTAAGCACACCATCAATGAAGGCCGTGAAGTGACCCACATTTAAAAGGTCTAAAGAATATACGGTTTATTCTTCCAACTAGAACTTCTAATTTATTAAGTCAGCTGATTTTTCGTTGAAAGAGGTTAAGAGCTTGATTCACATTTTCATTTTGCTGAGCACCCAACCAGAATGTCCTTCCCTTCTCCCATCTGGAGAGCCATCATCTGACACAGCTTGTCTATCTGCTCCCAAAATCCCAAACCAAGCTGTCAAAGCTCTCCCTATTAGCTAAGCATATAAGAAAAAAGCTCTTTCAGTTTCCAAGGAAAGAATGATAGACAGGATGTTGAGTGGTAAAAGAGGATATTTGGAATACATTGGTGGACATACACTTTGTTATTTGCTACTCAACTCATCTCCAGCTCAGAGGAATGGATTCTCTTACACAGCAGCAGCTGTTATTGTTTGGATTGTAAATAGTCATAAGCCATATGGTGTGGCAGAAGAAAAAAACTTCACACTTTCTCACACGGACAAATATTATTATTGCAAAGCACAAACACATCAATATATGAGTATTTTCTCTGGGGAAGCATATAGCCTTCAACCTGATTCTAAAGAAATTATCTGCTTCCAGATGAGCAGACCACCTCTAAATATTTGGCTTGGATTTTTAGAATTTGGATGTTTTGACAGAAAACAAATGCAGGTCTGCAGTAGATACAGTGCTTAGAGTTCCATAGATGGGATGAAAAAGAAATGTAAAATATAAATTGGGGTATTAAAACGTGAGTGCAAATTAGGAGAAAGGGAGAAGAAACACATTTTATATGCAACTAATAAAGAAAAATATATTTCATTCTGTTCTGCTATCTACTACCTAACTATATAAAAAGCAGTTGGACTGTGGCATATCAATCAAATGGATCAGCAGTTTTTTCACACATGTGAATTTGAACTTTCCACCTGGTCAGTGATAGGTAAAGCATTTCAGATGCTGGTGGACAGCATGCAGAGCAGGCCTCTCAAAAATGGTGGGACCTCTTCTTGGCAAGGGAAGCTGACTACAATCAGCGTTTCCAGAACTTGGAAGAAGGAAAAGATGCAGCCCACTCCCTTGCTGTGCCCAAGTTTACAAATCACCCTTTTGTCCCTCTACACCTAAGACTGCAGAAGACCTGTTGAGTTCAGTGCTCCTTTGAACATTTTAGATTTTTAGGCTTTATTCTAGTGCAAAAAACAATGAAGAAAATTGTATTGCCCTACAAGCAACAGTTTGTGACTGGAAAATGTTAGGAAACCTGGATGCTTACTTGAAAATTTTATTTCAAGAGACAGGAAATCCCACAGACAGAAGTTTTCATTGCATCTTCTTCATGAAGTGTTTTTAAAGCTCACCTGAGAGTAAAATATAGTCAAGTCGAGATGGAAGTGCTACTATCCTGGGAGAAAGGCAGTAAAAAATCCTAGTCACTCCAAAAAACCAAACCAAAACAAAAAACTCCCCACCAAACTGATTTTATTTTTAAAGAAATATTTAAATCAATTCACAAATAATGAAGAATTTCCAAAGTCATCACTGGATACAAGCTCCTTGAAATAACTAAAGGTAACTTCACACACGGGAACCTGCTCACTCTTTCTCACATATATATATATATGTTCATACAACCAGAGGTGGTCTTCACCCACAAGACTCTTAGAATCAGATTGCAGCATTACAGCCTAAATGTTGAACTGGACAATAGTTTCCACTTGCAAACCTGCTCTCATGAGCTTATGACATTTGTACAAATTGTACATTCGAGACAGCAGAATGAAGAGCTTTATAGTTTGCAAGACAAACTAAATTATAAAGAAAAAGATTAGCTTGACTTGCACATCTCTAAAGTGCAGGTTGTTCATGTACTCCGGTGTTTTCAGCAGCTGGATGGCCAGTTACTTTAGCTGCTTTTTTTGAAACACGGAAATACAAGTAAATCCTTGCAAATTTGAACAAATTTTATATTAACTCCTCTCTCCCAACTGTGGGCTGCATATGGAGGAAAGATCTAGAGATGGCTAAAATGGTGTCATCAAAGACTAAACACACAAATGAAGTACGAATCATAGAAGACCTGTGAAGGAGACAAGAATTACTGTTATTTTAAAATTATGGAAACTGGAAGATTGGATGGGGTACCTTACTACATGAATAAAGTGCAATTTACTTTGTAGGCATGTGTAGTAAAATTGCTTGTATGGTGACTTCCTCGAACTCACAGAAGGACGCCTGTGGCGCTGCCTGAGACAGTACACCAGACACACTGATTATATGCTTTACCAGCTAGATCACTCTGCCTCTGTCTTCCAGAAAAAAAAGTGTTCCTTAAGTTACTTTAGAAAACCTCCAGTTGATTTTTTCTTTTCATCCAGCTAATATGAGTGTCCTGATTACCATCAACAACAAGAGAAGGCACAATAAAGTTTACTTGTCCTAACCTGCAGCTATGCATATGTTTACCTCCCTATACTTAAGCAGCATTATTTTGTCTGGCCCTTTTGCTCTTATAGGCAAAACTTGGATTCAAATAATCCACACTCTCTTCTTTGGATGAAATTGATAATTCAGTGACTGAAGTATTATTAGTGTTCTGACAGCAAAAAAAGAAACAAAAGAAATCGACTATTTATAGAACATGCAGAATATGGTTAACATAGAGAATGCAGTTTCCAGAAAGAGAACAATCATAATTAGTCATTTAAAAAGTTTTACCCCATTTTCCTTTTTTTTTTAAAGTAAAACCAAAATTACTCTCTTTATCTATATAGCAATGCCACAAAGGATTTCAAAAATTTAGGTTACTATTATGTTAAAAGCAGCTGCTTAGACAAAATCCATCTCCATCTATTTCATGAGCTGACATCTTTCCCTTTCAGAAGTCAGATGAACTAACTGTGAATCAGATTTGTATCTTGGATTAAAAGAGAATTCACATTCCACTTTCTCATGGAATGCAACAGCAAGCGTGCCTGTAACTGTCTCACCCCTTCTTTAATCGCTATGCTATGTTTTCCTTGTAATAAAAACCATATAACCCTGCAGTCGGAATAGCAAAATCACTTCCATCTTAGTTTTCACAAACTGCTGAATAAAACTCGGAACAAAAAAATTTCCCTCCTTCCCCATTCACATGGTTTACTCACCATTACTTTATTCCAAAACTCAGTTTCACTTGAAAAATGATCCATAACAATGAAATTACTTCTTCCTTGTCAAAAGTATGGCTCCAATCATTTAAATTACTGAATGAAGAAAAGGAAACATTGTGCTCCACAGAGCGCTCTAAACACGCACTGTTGTTTTCGCTGATGCAATGAGGCTTCTAAGCAAACGAGTTTGCAAGCAAGCTGGGTAGTGGCATTTTCCTTATGATTCAAACGTGAAGTATGCCTCGGCTAACTGAATGCTTGCACAACGTATAATAAAAGAACTCAAGGATTCATACGTGTCGCTAACATGATCATTTGTAAAGCTACAACTCGTGTTACCATCTATAACTCTGACACACCTCAAAAATGACGTGCCAGATAGCACCCAGTAAAAGTTTGTATGTGCAGCCAAGAGAAAGATAGCTTCAAGCCAGAGGCTTGTACTTAAAAGTCTCTGCAGTGTAAGTCCCTAAGGTGTATGGAGTTACATTCTGTGTATGGAACGTAACCGTGGTTTCCTGCTTGCTACGTATATAAATATCATAAAGCTTATCTTAACCCACACATGAAAAACATCTACTCTGTCACAATGTATTACTGGATTAATGTGCAAAAGTACTGTGATAGGAAGAAGTTACAAAACCATATTTAAATGCACTTATAATTGCCACTTTCAACAATTGAACGACCCCCCCCAAAAAAAAAAAAACAAAAAAACAAACCTCCTAGAAGAGTGCAGAAGAATTTGCAGTGCATTTTTGGAGAAATGGGGATAACCAGACCCAGGGACAAGCTAAATGCTGAGTCTTCTTTTCTACAGACACGCAGACACGTTTGTGCCCCAAGAAGAGAGGCTGAGGAGTTTTGTAACAATTCTTTGCAGTAGAGACTGAAAAGGGGGTAAGTATATAACCACCTAATGACCGCCTGCTGGCAGGGAGACTCCAGGGCCAAATTTGTCATTTATTTCATCTGTCCGTCTTTAAAGCTTTCAGTCAGCTGCCTTCACAGGTAAACCTTGTGAATGCGCAAAATCTTTCAAGTCCCAGACTAAAAATAGCACTCCAAGCAAATAAATGCTGTTGCAGATCTTTAAATGATCATTAAGCCCTCACCAATAACCTCCCCATCCCCCTCACCCCCCCAAGATTTTGCTTTCTCCGATGCATTGAGGTCTGAGGTGGCATTCAGTCTACACTGCTTGATGTTTCCTAATGGGTTGGGACCACTGCAGGTGCTGTAGCTTGGAAATTGATGAGGCAATCTAGATGAATATTCTCCACATCTCCAAGTTTTAATATTTAAAAGCTTAATGTTTTCTGCCAAGCTCCTATCTTTAACATTTTTCTCTGGCGCCCTTGCTACCAGCTCTTCTTGTAACTATGAGAAGTGGTCAGACAAAACCAAGTGGATGTTAGCTAGAGAACTTCCTGGGGGAGCCTGAGCACCCTCTGCTGGGGCCACCCATTCCTTCCCAGGGGTGATTTGTGTGCCGGAGGGGAGTGACTCCTCAACAGCTGGAGCTTGAAACACCTACATGGCAGTTTTCACTTGGTAAGAAAGCAGTAATGGCACCACCCCATTAAATCATTAAAAACACAGGAAAAGCCTTCCACCCTCTTACAGCACACGAAGTTCTAGCTGTATATATAACAACTAATAATATAATATATATACACTAGTGTAATATCTATTCTGTTTCAGACTATTATAGCCTGAAACACTTATGCACTTTCCAACAGCATTTAATTAGATCAGTGGGACAAAATAAAAAGGAAAATAAAAATGCCACATTTACACCATGTAGTCACCCAGGCTAGTAAAACATCTGTACCGGACTCTCACTACGCACTTTGGCCTGGGATACACTTGCCCTATTTAACACCCTGATCAATGTTTACAATCCAGTGATCTGATTTCAGATTTCCCAAGTCTATGCCATCCCCAGATGATGTGGGATAAATTTAGATACACCTTTAATCAGCACTTATTCCCAGTTAATCACTTCAGCATTCCACTTATACAAACAAAATGAAATAAAACAGGATGCTGTATCTGTCCAGAAATAAATAATTGCAAAGGATGCTGTTCAGCTAAACATCTGATTTAGATGCTAAACATCTATTATTAGTGCTTTTCAAGCTCTTTGATTTGCAAAAACTAGCAGACTGTTCCTTATCAGCATGTATGCTTTTCCTGCTTTACTCTGTGAATCCTGCAACTTGGCAAATGAATATAATTCTGGCATTTTGTGGAACACAGACATCTTTGTCCTATTACAAAGGATTCTCAACCCTCTGGGGTTTTCCAGCCACAACTAGGATGTCTCCAATACTTTATCTGTTATTTTGAACCACGTACATTGAACCCAGTGTGTTGGAAACATGTCCTGTTGCTGAGCTCTGCTGTAAGCTCTATGGAATTTTCGTAGGTCCATTGTTTTACCTTGATAATGTTACTTTATTTCACACAAGCCAGTTTATTTTGAGGACCATTTGAATTTGTATTATGATATTTAATTTACATGGAAAATTACTTCATCTTACATTAGTTACTTCAAAAACTAGAAAACAACATCAACAGAAATACTGTGGTGAAAACTGCAGCGAAAACACTGTCAGAGTTCTTGATTTCAAACTAGTGTTTGGGGAGGGAAGGTGAAAAAGAAGAACAAAGTGATGACAGCTTGTGCATTACTAGATGCTGTAAGCGGGAACTTGGGATAGAGGTGGCAAGGAAAACAAAAGAGGTGAAATGGCACACAGCAGAAACTGTCTTTAAAGTCTATTTTTTCTTTTTTTCTCCCTTGATTCTCATGCTACACAGCATAAAATCTTCCTTCGAGATCATAATAAGCATCTATCAAAGATCTTTCTCTGCCACCTTAACAGAAGGCTAAATAATTCAGAGGCTAGTTGAAGTTCAATTACATTTTTTTGCAGTAAGCCAGAAAAAGGTGAAAAGTAAATCACCTTTATGTACCCTTCCTGAGATTCTTTTATATTGACACCCTCCCCCCACCCCCCAAAACATGGTTTGAAGATTTTCACATGTCCATCATCTAGCTCCATACTTTTGCCTCTACCAGGCAGAGGCTACCCCTCCAAATTTATATTTTAATTTCAATACCTATGAAAACAGCTACGTTAAAATCATGCACTTTTACTAATTTCTTATAATTTTTTTTTTCCTTAGTGCTTCAGAACAGTTTACCTGCTTTGGTTTACGAAAAAGATTACTGAGGTTTGGCTCTTGCAGCAAGTGCAAGGACACTCTGTTTACAATGACCTATTTCTGAAGCAGACCTTGGTACTGCAGTCACATACTAACAGCCATCTCCTCTCAGCTGTGGAGATGCAGCCATTCAACTCAGAGAGGCCTTCTTTACCTACTGGTGTAACGCTGCAGGTTCCCCTTATCCTGTGAGTGACAAGCAAGCCCACTGTGATACTACTGTCCACAATACAACATGCACCCATTTCTTTGACCCACAATTTAAATCACATTATTCTCCAGCATCTTCACTCCAATCTGACAAGGCAGAGAAATATTTCATATCTAGTGAGGTCTGGCTTTTGCAACATGAAATAAGGTTGCCGATGGACTTCTATTGACTGATGAAGTCTTACACTGCTATAGAAGTCCATCAGCCTGAAGGTTAGGATCTAAAATGAAATTCTTCTAACCGCTGACACAAGTATATTCTTTGGTTAATATGACAGTTAATCGTTTTGGACTTCACTAAAACTAAATTACATGCTCCTGGAAGGCAAGCAGCTGACTTGCAGCAGAGGTCTATGTCCCTTGTGGTTCTTTGAAGAAAAACCCTGATCACCAAGAAAACTATTTTGAGCTGCCCCATAAGTATTAGCAAAACTGAGATGACCACTCTAGAAGGATTGTGCCTCCTCTTCCTACACCTCGGTGGCCTCACAACTTGCTCAAACAAGTTGTGATCATATATGGCTTTTAAACTGGTGGCAACTAGCACCACAAACGTTTCTAGATCCAGTCAAGCTGAACTCTGATTTCAGAAAAACTGAAAAACACACGTTATTGCACATACTAATCCAACCATGCTCACATGCTGGGAACAGGCAGAGCCTCTAGTGGACAGGGCAACACCTAACACTGTCACTAAAAACAGCTGGGCCTGAGCTTTGCCATACACGCGTGACCTGCCAGCATCTTCCTTTCTACTCGCAACTGCCTGTTTTATGACTGGTATAGCTGATTATAGCCCCTGAACAGGGCTTGATGATCTTATTCCAGGATGTGACATCAGTAGTTCCACGCTATTTGTCTTACTGGCCTCAGCAACTTTCAAGCTAAGGAGCACTGCGTACCAGGAGCCTGACTTGAATTAGCAGCATCAGAAACCTGGCATACTCCTTCTCCCACTTCACGCACGAATGAATGCTGTCAGGTCAAAGCCTTATCTGCAGCAATGCAGGGTACATCTCACTACGTGATGTGGAGAGGAACAAGAGGCACATTGTGGCCCTCACTTCACTCGGGTTTGTAAGAAATGCCACTTCACAGAAGAAGAGATTAGAGATTTGGAAATTATACAAAGTGGCTGAACCCTTCCAATGTACGCTTTAGGGAAACTGTAACTTGAATACAGAATATTGCACAATAAGAAGTGAAAGCACAACCAAAAGATTCATGAGCTCCAATAGTAACTCAATAATCAAGTCTTACAAAAGAACATCTAACACCAGCTGACAGTGGGAGCTGACAGTACCTCCCCAATCAGTGCTAAATAATGCATCCATAACAATTGCCTCTCACTTGATTATGTTAATGTAGTCGATGCTAGATGCAATTCAAAGATTATTGAAGTCAATGGGAATTCTTCATTAATGCCAATGGAATTCTGATCAGACTTATCAAGCTAAAATATAAGAGATGAGCTAAAAGTGTAGTAAAGGCATAAGCACCAATGGTTATTCTAGACCTTGGATATTAAAAGATTATTGTATGCTTACTACCACAGTACTTGGTAGTTTTGGATTGTTTGCGACAAAGTGGTCAAACACAACCCTGTTAAAAATCCCTAGTTATCTGTGTACACGATCACCTTTGATGTTCCAAAATACTCTTCGGGTCACAAAATACCAAGCATTGATCATAAAATCCTACAGTTCTGAACTCTCTAATACTGAATTCAATTTTACAGTTGAGAATTATTACATGAAATGGTAGCAGTTCTAACTACAAAGTCTGAGGGGTGAGAGGAATTTTTTTTTCCTCAATTATTATAGAGCAGTTCATGAAAATACAACAGGACTCTGGTAATTGATAAAATAAAGAGGAAATGGGGCAGAACATCTCTAATAGTGATTCCAAATACAACTATATAGTAAATCAGTGAATCTGGATGTTGCTGTGCTAAAGGAATCTTACATTTTAGCAGTTGCCCTTGATTGTTATGCTCGTTCGTAAGGATGAGGACAAAATTTGCTAGGAAAATCTTTATCACTCCTTTGTCGCATTTTCTTCAGTCCCTATTGTCATTAATTTGCAACACAGTAAGAGCACGGAGTCTTCAGAGGGGTTGGGACACTAGGTGAGGGTGGTAAAGTTCATGGCAAGTTTGGGAATTCAAAGCAGAGGTCATCATCTTCACCATCCAGGAACCCATATGCAGGCCTTCAGGAATGAGTACCAAAACTTTTGTCACATTCACTGGCACTTCTACCAAAAAGGAGGAGCAGGGAAATACTGCTTTTAGTTTGCTAACTACTTAAGCTCTTCTCTTTTCCCCTCCTTCCTCCTCCTTGCAGGAGCAATGCTACTTTTTGAAATCAGGGTGCTGACAGGAAGAGTTCCCATTGCTCTTTTCCTCTTTATAGATACTGTAGTGGAAAACTCTGAATGGAAGTTTGCAGTAGCAGGTCTCCTTTCACTGCTGAAATGAAGCTGGGACATCAAGATCAACTCTTAAGTGAGGTCTGAGGAACAATTAAGAAATACTGCAAGCAGAGGAGCACAAAGTCATTCCCCTGGATCAGATCTACGGTCTTTGGGGCTGCGAATTAAGAGGTAGCAGATGGCGTTGCTCTCCATCTGGAGCCAGTCTAACTCAAGACGTTTATCTGCGCACACACATCCCACACACAGATCATGCTAACACAAATAAAGTAAGGGTTTGTGTGGAATGGACGAGTGCACAATAAAATATTCGCTCTTTTAAAAATGTGTTTTTAGCTACTTTCCAAAGAACTGACTCAGTATTTCTTCCTTAGAAGAGTTCACCAGCTTGGACAGACTGACAATAGAATTTTTAAGCTTAGTTAAAGCCAAACCAAATCAGAACAGAAAAACTTCTTTTGAAAATACTTTATGTCTGTTAGCTGTCTTATCTTCATCTGACCTAAGTTTGGGGTACTTAGATTGTTGGCAATATATGCTGTGCTGTATGTTACAGACAACAACTGGAGCGCTGCCAGTGCAGTGGGGGAAGAGAAAACCACGAGGCAGCTCTGCTCCCTCCACATGAGTGGTGCCAGCAGTTTCGTGAAAAGCAGGTTTGTGCTTGTGCGAATTTCTTATACAGCACAGTATTCTACAAGTTGCCTGCGCTAGAAGGTAGGACAGAAAGCCACTGATGCTCCCTGTTCAGTCAAGCCTACCCACCCATGAACATTACGTGTTCATTTAGAAACAACACAGTAAAGGTTGATAATGATGCTAAAAAAGCGATACCATCACATTTACCGAAAAAAGACAGAAAGGAGAGAAAAAAGACATCTCATCCTGAATCTTCCAGTGGCTATGTAACACAACTTTCTTATGCATTATTAGGAGGCTGCTACCAATTATTAGGGTTACTGTCCTAAATTCTAGAAGATAAAGTAATTTTCAGTTGACATAGCTTGCCTGGAAACAAAAAGTAGTTGATTTGTCCTTGTATAAAGTCCCCCAGTAAACAACATTCTTCCTCTCTCTTGTTCAGACTTGCAAACGGAGATTTTTAAACATTATTTTCTCATGCAGCATCATTTTCTCTCCGTCTACGGCAGACAGTCCCTGTGTTCCACTTAATATAGCACCCTGGCAGCATGAGAAAAACATTTACAGCCCAAGCTGGGTTGCAGCAAAGACTGATATGATTACCTGTCAAAAATATGCCAGAATTATGTGAAGTATTTGAATAATCAGCAAGATATTTATCAAACTCCTTGACAGTACCATATGAAGGATATGTCAGGGTTTGATAGTTGATGGGAAAACAATGTCCACAGCTAGAAGTCAGTATAGTCCCAACCCGGCTCTTAGCAAAAGTGGTGGTTGTATCTCCGCCCCTTCCCCAGCACCTAGCAGTCTCATTCCTGATTATCAATATATAATATCCATAGATGCTTTGATAATTAAAAATGACACACAAGGCCCTGCCCAAACAACTCTACTATCATTTAATTAACACAACCTTCCTAACTTTTAGCTTTCTCCAACATATATAACCATATTTTTTTTAAGCTTCAGCTCCTGGAGTTACGTTATTTTTGAGAAGTTCAGTTTTCATGAAGAATATCATGATGTTTTATGTACCTCATAAAAGAAGGGACACAAAGTCTGATACCTAAAAGATATAAACGTAGCCACGTAAATGAAACTGTTTTTTAAAATATCTGGTATTAGCAACGGGGAAATCAAAATCTCTTAGCACCAATGGAATCTCTTAGCATTTTATTTATATCCATAGCTCTTGATCAGAAAACACAATGCACTCAGTTGCCTCATCTATTTCTATCCAGAGTATCATACACCCCAAAATTCCTCTCTCTTCCAGTGTGCTTAGTTCCATTAATTCAGAAAGGTAGCATGGCATAACAGGAAAGAACACAATGATGTAACCTTTCTGTGCTAAAAACAGACTAGTGATCTTGCAGTGCTTAATACCAAAATAAAATGCAAACATTAGCAAACTTACAGTAGTGATTTTTTTTTATATGAAGTGGCTGTAAATGGCAAATAAATCTGTAATTTCAAATCTAGGCCTTGAAAAAACCCAAAAGCACAACTTCATTTCAGTTAACAGGCGCCAGATAATTAGAAGGAAGTGTTTGAATGGGTATGGCTAAATTACTTAAGCCACATCATCATCCTTGTCAGAAGTATTTAATTTTTGGAGAAAAAATTTGCAAGTAAAACTATGATTACTAATTAAGGACAAACCATCAGATCTTCCTGTCACAGTAAAGTCATGAGCCTGTACATAGGCAAATCGAAGAAGGCTTTCCCTTCTTTGCCGTGTTTAAATTATGCTGTGGTTTTTTTTTTTCTTTCTTCATTTTATCGGGGTTTAGGGCAGGGGGAAGAGGCTGTTTGGCATGGACTTATTCAGCAGACAGGGTATTCCTTCAGCACTCCTTCTTTTGAAATACAAAAGCAAATGGCAATGCTGATTCCTCCCATTACGGATGTTGCAGGAGCCCCCCAAAGCCCGTGATCCTACCCCACAGTGGGTGGCCCAGAGGGCACCCCACCGCCCTCCCCACCGCCCGAGAGCTGCAGCGAGGGCCGTGTGTCGCAGGGACACGCCGCGCAGGTGGAGCACACAGCACCCTGCGGCTTTCCCCTCCCCAGGCAATTGATATCGAAGACACCCCCTCCCCACACACACCCCAACCCAGTCACAGCCCAACAGCTGTTTAAATGCATGGAAAGTTTTGTAGGTTTTCTTGTTTTCTTTTGGGGGTCTGGTGGAGGAAGGTTTATTTAGGGGGTTTATTGTTTGTTTCGGGTTTTTTTGGGGGGGTGGTGGTGGGAGTGGGGTGAGTTTTTCTTTGTTAAAGCGACGAGTGCCTACAACCTCCAGCGGCACGAACGTCCCGGCACCGGCAGAGCGAAGCCCAGCGAGCGCCAG
>NW_010398332.1:36871-48344 GCF_000710305.1 Buceros rhinoceros silvestris | reverse complement strand
CGAGGTATATCGGTCCCTCTACCCTTAACAACCAGATAGTTGTTTTCTAATCTCTGCAGAACTGTATTCCATGGCTACAGATTAAGAATCCAAATGGCATGATCTGTCTTCATCTTTCACAAAGCAGCTTCAGGTGACAGTTCATAGGTAGTTTTGATACAGTGTTTGACCAAAAGTTAAGGTTTTAAAATCACAAGGTCTTACAACTTTTTCAGTTACAGGAAGGCTATTCTATTCTTGTTAAAACTACAGAAGCTATAGCACTAGGCGTGACCCTATTTTCCACATTACTTGGTCAAACTCTGGCTATCTTAAATTTGACGTAGGGATCTTGCTTTGTTATGTAGGTGATTTGGAACCTGAAGTGTTGGTATTTATCAGATATTAAGGAAAAATGAAGAAAAAAAAGCTGTGTCAGTGTTTTCAATTACCTGTATGTGTAATTATTTCCATTTTGAGTTAAAACCGAATTTTCATATAAAATGGAACTTTCAGGGAGAAAAGATTGTTTAGAATAAATCAAAATAATATTATTAGAACCCAATATATAGTGTTCTAATTTAGAAGATTTATTGTATTTAATTTTGTATCTATGCATACATAAGTACATATCTATTTACCTATTTTTTAATTTTTATGTGTATGTACATACATGCAATTTGGTACAAATCTTATCATTATCTTATACATAGCTATGTATATATTAGAGGTCTTTTATTACTAAAAAAAATGACAAAAAATAAGGGTGAAGTTTTTATTTATTTTCCTTTTCTGTAATATTTTTTTTAAGAGTGTTAGTAGAGTTTCTTACAGGTTTATGACACAGATAGAGTAAATATCACAGGGTGCCATACGATACAGGTGAGATTAAAATGTTTTACCCATGCAGCTACAGCTGTAGGAAGGTATTCTTGTTTTACCTTCCTATATCTCTAGGTATATATAGGTATATTACCTGTATTTAGTAATAAGACATGACATTGCCCTGTTATGTTTAAAGCTTAAGCCAAAAGGAACTCCAAACATGAACACTTCTGCCACTACAGCACATCAGGACCATAATATATATGATAATGTAAATAAAGTCATTACTGATACCAATATTCACAATAGAACATAATTAACGAGGCTTATAGAATCAATATTCACATCTGAATTTACTTAATCTAGGTCACTAAAGATCTGAACTGAAAAAATATGGGAGCGATTTCTTTTCATACAAGAATGTATAAATTGTCCTTTACTAATAGCATCACTAATATAACAAAAAGTTAAAAAAAACAACCAACCAAACAAACCATATTGCTTGTTTATTTACAAGTAGTGTTCAGGTTGAGAGGAATTTTTTTGTTTTGATTTTTTTTCCTCCTTCATTCCCTTTCTGATTTCTCCTGATGCCATATCTATTTTAGAAGAGCATCACCAGGAGATTACAGCTTCTCCCCACCACTGAAAAGAGATAATTCAAAAAAGGCCCCAAGTGGGATGTCGTTGCTCATCCTGAGTACAACTCAGCCATTATATGTTTCAGCAGATGGTTATGTCAGTGTGCAGCGAGTTGTGAAATTTCCACTGTGGGTTGTTTCGCTGCTTCCTCCCTAGAAACAGGTCAACCTGTACAAGATACAGCAGTCAACCATTCTAGTTACTTACAGTACGAAGGATAATGGTTATGATTGTTTGAAATAAATTCCTTTCATTCAAAACAGTTATTGTTTGACCTTGTCCTTCAGGAATTGTTTTTCTAACTATGTTAATGTTTGTATGTAAATATGTAACATATAACATATTGAAAGCTATTCTAAAGAAACATAAATTTACATTATTATATTCTGAATGTTAGCCAGATGTAATTACCATCAGATGCATTATTTTTTGTTTTGGAAGTACCTATGTAAATTATATAAGGAATAGTCATAAAGATAAGAATTTTAGATTAACATTGCTGTGCACAAGCATTAAAAAACAATGGTGTGCTTTGAGAATTTTCATTTAACCAAGGTTGTGGCTAGAACCAATTCTTTTATACTGTATGAAAATGAGTCTGTGTACTCACTCTCCCTTTTCTTGCTTAACTCAAGGATAATTGGAATTCTTATTACTTTGATGTTTTCCAGTTTTAATAATCTCTTTGTTTGGAATTATGGTACAAATTTAAGGATGAAGAAAACTTCTGCCACACTTCCATTGGAAAAAAAGAAACTAACCCCCCCACACATCATCAGCTGAACACCATATGCAACGGGTCTTGAAAGAGTGAAAAGCGTGGAAGGCATTTATCAGGCTGACAAATGCAAATTAAATTTAACAAAAATTCACTGGTGATCTTGAGGTATGATATTGAATTTGCATATTTCCTTTAGCCACTAATTCATATGCAGTGGCACAAAGAAAAAAGTAATTAACGAATGAGAAAGACCACAAATGGAGGAAAGTAGGAAACAATATTGAAACTACATTTATTTATTTGTAGTAAATGCTATACATTGGATATATCTCTTGGGTTCCAATGTGAAGCCACTGTGAAGCCTCTAACACCTGTTCCAGAAAGACTTAGTGCTCAGAGTGCTAAGTGAAGAGTCACATATATCAACCTTCCACATACATCCTGTTACACTATGGCATGTGAAATTACACTAAATAACAACTAGTGTATAACCAAATCAAGTCCTAAAACTCATCTCAATGTAATGGATGCTTAGAACTCTAGTTCACAAGTACATATCTCCTTGTAGATATTGCCTCAAGGTTCTTTATCTAAAAATACAACCCAGTGTTTTGCTTAGTTACTACAGTAAGGTTCAGTTCTTAAACAGAGGTATCTCACGTAATTTTAGGCTCCATGGGTTATCTGACTTTTCTTCCAGTTAACATTTCAGAAAGGAATGTACTTCATATATGACCTACAATATAGTCCACTCCCACAAAGCAAGCTGTGATAGTACTAAAACAGAACTAAAAAGCAGAGTGGAAATGTAGGAAAGTTCTTCCTCTTCAGCATTGACATGGTTTAACCCCAGCTGACAACTAAGCACAGCACAGCTGCTCACTCACTCCCCCTGTGATGGGATGGGGGAGGTAATCAGAAGGGTAATATTGAGAAAACTCATGGGTTGAGATAAAGACAGTTTAACAGGTAAAGCAAAAGCTGCACACGCAAGCAAGGCAAAGCACAGCATTCATTCAGCACTTCCCATCAGCAGGCAGGTGTTCAGCCATATCCAGGAAATCAGGGCTCCATTGCTTGTAACGGTTACTTGGGAAGACAATGTCATCGCTCCAAACATGCCCTTCTTCCTTCTTCTTCCCCCAGATTTACATGCTGAGCATGACATCATATGGTATGGAACATCCTTTTGGGCAGCTGAGGTCAGCTGTCCCAGCTGTGTCTCCTGCCAGCTTCTTGCACACCTCCAGCTCACTCGCTGGTGGGCTGGGGTGAAATGCAGAAAGGGTCTTGACTCTGTGTAGGAACTGCTCAGCAATAACTAACCATCCCACTGTTTCAGCCCAAATCCAAATCAGCCTCATGCTAGCTACTTAAGAAAAATATTATTTCTATCCTAGCCAAAACCAGCATAAGCCTGTAATACAGAAGATTCTTGGTGAAAACAGCCTGTCAAACAGTAAAAGTGAGATCATAATGACTACAGAACTTTTTAGAATTTGTTTATCTTTTCCTGATAAACTTTTTCTGACGCAGTGAGTTGGTCAACTCTGTACATCTTACCTATGTAAGATTTCAGCTTTTTTGCTCTATTGCATTACTATGTTTTTTTAAATATATCTGGCATCTTGATAGATTCATTATAAGCTTATTGTAACTGAGTCAAAATACTGTATTCAAGATCAACAATGTGGAAAGTCTGCAATACCGTATTAACACAGTGAAGCAATGACTCTTAACAGCTCCCTTATTGTTGTGAAGGAACACACGGGCAAGTTATGGTCTAGCTTGTGGTACAATAACTTAATTGTCCCCAGAGAAAACTAGCCTGACTTGTGGTAACAGGAACTACAAATAGCTATGCCTATATATATTGTATACAATATTAAATAGTAGATCTAAAATACTGTGGATAGAGGGAGATACAAGCTAATGAATATTGCATGAATAAATCTATCACAGATATTTTTTGCTGCAGCATCTCTTGCAGAAGGATAATCTCTGAGATTTGAAAGATTCCCTAGCATATTAAGCTTTCAAATTTGACACTGTTGGAGCCAGTACTTGGAAACAATCAGACTGCCCTGAAAGTGTTGCAAATGTAATTGTCCTTGAATATAAAATGCATTGAAAAGTAGTGTTAGATCTCTTTCATGTTTTATTACTAAATAAGAGTAATTTTATTGTATCATGTATAGCAGATAAGCCATTCTGGTATTCTGAGCGGAACCATGCATTCCACTGTAGTGTTTTATTCCCACAGAGGAAACCTTGTGTTAAGAACTTTAGAGACATTCCTCCCTTATAAGTTTATCTCACAGTTCACTTCTAACAAACTTAAAAGCTATCTATCTGTTTAGTATTCAGGACTGGAGTATCTCCAGTCCAGGTAAGATTGAACAGAGAGACAGATTTGTCTTTGTCTTTATGTCACATGTCCTTACCTGCTTGGTCTCTGTGGGTCATGGAGCAAGGTCATGCATTGTAATACTGATTATCATTACAGCTTAACATATATCTTACTTATCTGACTCTGTTACGGACCACTCCAACTTGCTGTCTTAAAGAGAAATGTGTTCTAGGAAGACTAACTGTAATCAGTGTGAATGCAAGCCAGCTCATATAAAGCAGTCTCAAGGCCAGGGTTTGGTCCAAGGCAATGCTTTATTTAAAAGTATAGAAGCAGCCTATATATTGCAGTGAAGAACATTTATGCAGGGAGCCTGACATGACCTAAAGGGTGACCTGGCCTGTGAGTGTATGGTGGTTGCAGCTGTGGGCTCTAAGGATTCTGTAATACACAAAGTCAGTCATGGAGGAATTATCCTCTAAATTTCTCTGCTTTATTACCACAAGCAGAGCACAAATCATCACTAGCAGATATAATACCACAAAAATCACCACTAGAAATTATGTCCATGATTAATAAAGCAAATAGATATATATCAAGCTATTACAAATTGCTATCAGAAATTGGTAATATAGTATCAATCAATATCACAGCAACAACAACCAATATTATAGCAATAACTAATAACACCAACAACCAAGTAGGTATAAACTTCTACAAGCTACTACAAACTTGTCATTAGTGAATCAAGTTTAAAAATAACAGCAGATATATTTATGATAGATTACTTATACGGATATATCATACCAGTGTCAAGTGAATTAGATTTCAGAAGGCGCTAAAACACCCCAATGGGAAGGACGAATCAATCTCACAGGGGGACCCAACCATCCCAAAGGTGGGAGGACAAGACAAACCAACCCCAGAAGTGGTCCAGAAGGGGACCAATACAGTAACAGACAAAGCCTCACTTCAAGTCATCAGGCTGAGCTGAATAGCTCTTCAGGCTCTTTAGGCTCTCTCCTGCTGGAGATTTGTCTTCTGAACCTTTCTGTAACTTGTCTGATAACTCTTAAAACTGTACAGTTCAAAACAGTTATTAGAGTAAGACCACAGGCCAAACTTACCCCTAGCTAGATCGCTGTCTTAGTCATAAGGCCAGGTTCCTTCTGTGTTATCATTTAGTGTAAAGTCAATGACTTCTTGACTTCTGAGATACTACTTTTCTCCATTTTCCCTCCAGAGGGAAGTAACGGCTTTTAAAAACATTTTCACAGAACACTTTTGAATGTTTTGTATTTGTTGGTTTTAAATTCAGTGAATTATTTGTGGACCTCAAGTACTTGATGGACTGTCTTGTTTGGCAATTAACCATTGTGGACATTAAACATTTTATGGACTATGTTTTATGCATCTGCAAAAGACAGCTAGGAAAACTGAGTAGGATTTAAGTCATCAAAGAGAGGGTTTCATTTCTTTAAAAATTTGAAATCTCTTGTAGTTCAAGTTAATGCTATTTATATTAAAAATATTTATATTTCATTTGTATTTTAATGAAACTTTTAAAATATAATCAAAATGTATCTCTAATACATTGACTGAAGACATTTTATCTGTTAAGTAAATTTCTCCTCTTTTGTAAAAAATCAGTGAACACTCAGAACATTCAGACAATATTCAAGTTCCGTAAAATAACTATAACATTCATTCTATAGCTTGCTTAATATATGCTATGTTCACCTTTTGCTGTATTTTTTTCAAAGGTGAGACCTGCAGCCAACTAAGTTTCCTCCCCACTTCACCCAATCCTGGATCTTCTTTTGATTCAATTATATTCCTGTACTTTTTGTGTCTTTTCTTCAATGCAAAGGATCTGATACAATGCAAAGGCTTTGTTACAGGTTTGCAGAAGTGTGTTCTAAAACATGGATACGACATTTGAGGTTGCAAAGTAGAA
This sequence comes from Buceros rhinoceros silvestris, assembly GCF_000710305.1. NCBI lineage: Eukaryota > Metazoa > Chordata > Aves > Bucerotiformes > Bucerotidae > Buceros > Buceros rhinoceros. The sequence continues at coordinate 41,870 of NW_010398332.1, read as the reverse complement.
ATGCGCAAAAGCTTCTGGACCAGTGTTGAAATGCTGAATAGACCAGAATGAGTTGAAATGCTTGCAGTGTTTTCTATACTATCGAGTGTCAATGGTACTGGAAAACTACACTTTCCAAGAAGTTTACCAGATATACCAGGGAACATTGGTTTCTATCAACACATTTTTATCAGTCTGGAAATATGAATTTGATATAAACAACATTACAAGACTGGGCAAAAGAAAGCAGGTGAAAATTCTTCAGCACCTAACAAACAGATTTATTCTGAAAATCAGAAAATGAGTAGACTTTACAACAACATTTAATTAGAGGTTTCATAACCCCTAGAAAATATATTACATTAAGAGGAACTGTAAAACATAGAATCATTAGAAAAAAACATGCGTATTTTTGGATTAGAGAGAATATTTTATACAGAAGCGATATTATTCTGTACTAAACTTCTACGAAGACATGTCAATGAAAATAGAGCTTTGTCTTAGAAATAAGTCAAAAAGATCCTTTAAAAGTGCATGAATCAAATGGTTATTTTTAGATTGAAAAAAATCCCATTTATAGCTTTACAAAGAAATCTATTCAGTGTATGAAATAAAATTGAATTTTTAAGTACTTGTAGTATTTTAGAAAGAAACAGAGTTGTTATGCGTGTAAAGCTTCTTTATATTTTATTTACAGCTTTCTATTTTGATGTTGATTGAAAATTTCTAATTTGATGTAAGAGTACTTAAATAGCTAAAAATTATTTTGAAAATCTATTGCGATTAATGGCAAATCATTATCTATAGGAAAGCATCTAAAAGTCTTGAACAAAGTAATAAAGAAGACTATAATTTCCTTTACATGTTTTTTCTTTCATTATTTAGTACAAGTCATCAGAGATTAAAGCTAATACAATACCATCTAAATGACTGGCCAATACACTCATAAAACTCACAATGTTTTTCAGTGTCATGAAAGCAAGTTTTAACTGTTTTTCTGTAGAGTTCTCTGCAATGGATTACAATTACCGGTTACATTAAAATTTCCATAAATTATCCTAGGATTAAACACTTACACAAGATTTTAAAATATTGCATTCCTCTACCAACTGCAGTGATACTAGGCAAACATACAAAACCAATATATGGTGGTTTATCTAAAACCTGTGACAAAGATGGTGAAGACTTAAAAACAAACCAAACCAAAATCAGACCAAAACTACTGAATTGCACCAAACTCCATTTCGGTGTTTTCTTGTCCTGAATGAAATTTCATCAGAGACAGATCAGATTAAATTGTAATTACAAGTACTGTATGAAATGGGCAGCTCCAAATCCTAATCAAAAGCTGTTACATGTGAATTTTCTTATATATAATTGCATCTGTGAGCCATGAATTATTATCAGGCTAAATCTACTACAAAAAACCATAATTCCCGTCACGAGTTACACATTCAGCCGTCTAGTTCTAGATCCTTCCATCCTTCAGCATTAAAATATCATTTATCTGCCACCAAGTATTTGCTATGAACATTGGATACTAAATTATTATTTAATTTCTATTAAAGGGAAACATCCTGGGAAAAATAATTGAAAATACATTAACTCCTAGCACACTCTACGGACATAAAGACTAGACTGGAAACGACATTATTAGGAACTGACAATTTCTTATTGAGATTAAATTACAATAAAACTGTTTATCTTCTTTACTCTGTCTTTTTCTTTTTTGGTTTCGCTTACAAAGTCCCAAGTATTGATGAATCTGCCTGAGAAAAGGAGATTACAGTTACTATTCTTGCATCATGCAAATTAATGCTTTTGAAAATCTTGATGAAATTAAGATTTAGGCACATTAATTCTGTGTGTGAGAATGAGAACGATACCACTATGACTAGGATTGTAATGAGCTTAGGCAAAGACAGTACCAAGTTCCACTTTCATATCAAGTGTTATTTCATTTAAAAAAATTTCAATACAACTACACAGAATGTAATTTTTTCCACCAAAAAAGCAGTTCAACCATTCTGAAACTAGTCCAAATACAGATCACTAATTCTGTTAAAGAAGTTAGAAAAATGCACAGGCATGGCTTCCTGGAAACCTTACCAACATTTTTAAGTAGATCTGTCTCTAAAGGTATTTTCTGAAGGTATATGTATAATATGCTTTATTTTGTCATATTGAACATTGCCAAGCAACAGTGTGAACAACATGAAGTGTGAAGCTGCTGATACTAAAAATGGGAGTTCTATAGTACACAGCTACTAGCAATCCTTTCAGAAAGAGAAGAAAGGAAAACAACAAAAAAGAAGAAAAGTGAGAAAGGGAAAAGGTAACAGGAAAAAAGAAGGAAGAGAACTGAAGGTATCCAATCCATTTATATGTTAACTGTTATGCAACATTAACCTACATCTATTACCTCCAATACGCTAGCATGTACTACTCTATAACTTGTCTAGATAATTTGGCCTGTGCTTGTTCTGATTCCCTTCACAGAACTTGAGCTCTGGTGGTTAGTTTACAAATTACTTAGATTTTATTCTCAAAAACATGTGAATTTATTCCAGTTTTAAGTTTCTTCAAGGGAAATAAGAGAGTTTCTAGTTTTGTATCTTTATATTTTGTCATCATTTCAATAGCTAAAAACTGAAAGTAGCAGATGGGATCCCAGTAAGCAGACTTGTATAAATGTACATTTCTTGTTCTACTAATCAAAACATTTTCTCTTCTGTGCTTCAGTAGAGAAGCATCATAGTCCTTCATAGATATGTGTTCCAGCTAATGTTAGACAATTGTCAGAAAATTTAGCAAAAAACATTCTTCCCCCACAAAAAAACCCCACCTACAAAACCAATACAAGCAGAACAAGAAACTTATAAGTAGTAAAGATTTCCAAGAATTACAGTGATTTGTCAACTTTTTTCAATGTGTCAGTGAATTATAATTAACATATGATGATTTGTATTATTATCTTGTACTCTGATGCAAACTTGTCTGCAAGATCTCTTTGATTCCAAAGGCTTACTATAATCATCCCTAATCCTGTCCTGATTTTCCAAAGAAGTTTTCTTCGCTCAAACTTTTTCTCCTTTCTGATTTTATTTCTGTTGACATTGCATTACTGAGCCTGGGAGGCTTTTCTGGGTTAATTGGTCCAGGTGGATTAATTTGGCATCTAATTACACAACTGTTTTTTGACACTGCTGTGAGTTCTTCAGGGTCACACTAAGAGAACTGTGTTTGGATACTTAATAAAAAAGTCAGGAATATATTTTCTTTATTTTCTTAATCTGATGTTCAGCTCCATCCAAATCCCTTTGAAATTAGTGGCTAAATTCTCATTGACTTGATCTGGTGCAGAATCAGGCCTGAACCTCATATATAGATATACATTAACTAGCGTATTTCAGACAGTGCATTAAAAAGCACATGCTGCCTTTGAGCTTTTAGAAATACTTGCAGAGCAGTGATGCTCCTTAGTCCCTCTTTTTTGAGGAATACATAGGCACATACCAACACGTAATAATAAATACGCATTTAGTTTCTACAATTCCAGTGGGATGCTACCCTTCAAATACGTATGAAGTCACTTCTTTTAACCATTATGATCAATATATATGGTCCTATATATATTTTTCCCAGATTTTGTGAACTAATGAAGGACGGGTTTTGTCCTTAACCTGTATGTTTAAAGGTTAATTTTATGCAATGGCTGAATGTGTTTCATCAATGACGGATGTCAAGTTTTTTATCTGCTAATTTGTCATCCTTGATTTTGTGGCATCGTTACAACACAACACTCAGAGAGGCAGTGATGAAATAAGCTATTCATTCTTAAACATGCACATAAAGCAAAAAAATTTGAAAAAATCTAAAACACCAGCACAAGTAATAAGGTCAGGATAACAGGCAGTGATGGTTTATTATTATTATTACCACTTTTATCTCATAACCACATTATTGTGTACATACCTTTGACAGCTAGAAATTACAGAAACAAGCTACATATTGTCATATTGGTATTGCAATATTGGTATTGTATATACTAATTCTCTATTAGAGAGAGCTAATAAATGCCTTAAACAGAGCCATACAAGTCAAAGAAGGGTGAACAAATATTGTGACAGGAGAATGGGTATAGGTATATCAATTATACTAGTGCTTGCTAGAAGTAGAGGACAGAGAAAGAAATGTACATACAGGAAAGGACTAAAGGGAAATAAAAGGACTACTGAAATATGCTTCTGGGCTACCATTAAGCCAAATTAGCATTTTATCTGCAACCATTCTAAAATGACTAATAAAACCTAAGTACTAGTGATATAGATGAATTTATAAAACACTCATTGAAGAGTGAAGTCATTTCACCCCTTATCCTTCTGACAAAACTCTTTTTAACCACCCCTGCCAGTAATTGGCAAACCAAAAGGACTACCTGCCATGCAGAAGATCTCTTAATATCCTGGCTTGAGGATGACTGCTTTTCTCTCTCTGTTACCTGCCCTGCTGCTTGAAATTAAATGTGTATCCCCCCAGAAGCCACGTGATTTGCAGCTTTTATAGGGTTATTCACAGAGGTGTTGATTGACACTTCTTGGCTCCAGAGGCAGCGTGAGCCAAAATGACAAAACCTGAGCTAAAGGCCGGCCCCTCCTTTTCCCCACAGAGGCTGTGAAAAAGTCTTTCCCAGGCTAACAAGGGGAGGGGGGTGGGGGAGGCGGAGTTACCCCCTCCATGCTGGAGCCCACATTTTAACCCATCTACAAGACCATTACACCCATCTACAAGAATAACCGGAAGGAGGATCTGGGAAACCAGAGGCCTGTCAGTCTGACCTCAGAGCTGGGGAAGGTTATGGAGGAGACCATCTTGAGTGCCATCGCATAGCACATTCAGGACAACCAGGTGATCAAGCCCAGTCGTCATGGGTTTATGAAAGGCAGGTCCTGCCTGACTCACTTGATCTCCTTCTATGACCAGATAACTCTCTTAGTGGATGAGAGAAGGGCTGTGGCCA
>NW_010398332.1:35928-36731 GCF_000710305.1 Buceros rhinoceros silvestris | reverse complement strand
GAAGGGCTGTGTACATTGTCTCCTCAGACTTTAGTAAAGTCTTTGACACCATTTCCCACAGCATTCTCCTGGAGAAAATGGCAGCCATTTCCAATGAAAAGACTGCTTTAGCTCAGCTTTATTTTAACATGACTATGAATGATCCCCTTCTGTGTATTATTGCTCAGGGAAATTGTTCCTGTTTGAATTCTGTAATTAAAAGACAGTTATAAACTGATGAACTTTGAATTCAGATGTCAGATGTTTGCATATTTATTTTGTAAAAAAACCCGAGAACTTAAATGCTTGCCTACCTTGTAACATTTAAAATGGTGTTTACAGACTTTCATCTTGTAGTGTCTGCTCAATGCTTTTTCATCATTTCAGAAAATTATTTTGCTAAAAGTAATTCTGTGGTTATTCATGCCCCATATCAGTGATCTTTATTTTGTAAAAAAACCCGAGAACTTAAATGCTTGCCTACCTTGTAACATTTAAAATGGTGTTTACAGACTTTCATCTTGTAGTGTCTGCTCAATGCTTTTTCATCATTTCAGAAAATTATTTTGCTAAAAGTAATTCTGTGGTTATTCATGCCCAATATCAGTGATCTGTTTTGTTTTTTGTTTTTTTGGTTTTTTTTTTCTCAAGAAAGGCAGTATAATAATGTACTTTATGTAGCTTTTCAGTTTGTTTTCCCTTCTCTTGTCTCTGCTACCCCCTTCCACACACTGTTATGATGACCTGGACCAAAGATGGTTGCATTCTTATAAACCACAAAGACCAATTCACTTAATTGAAGTTTTTAGTACATCTCTCTTTCC